>NC_092366.1:1119948-1419948 GCF_030848805.1 Temnothorax longispinosus | reverse complement strand
GGTTTCCAGAACGCGCGACGATCGAAATTCAGAACTTCCCGCATACGCTCGCTCCTCTCGCAATCCGAATCCACCGCTGGCAGAATTTACCTTAGTCGAGGCGCTCATAAGGGAGCGTAGCTGGGGCGCGTTTAGAAGTGGTATCTCGACAAAACGAGGACTTCCCTCCCAATCCTGTGTAAACCCCGCCCGCGATAGGAAGTCGAGCTCCCGTTTTCCTCTTACGGGAACGGATCCTGACCTTTCGTGACCTGAAACTGACGATCTTTAAGAAATCTCTAATGTCATTTATTATATATCGTCTCCGTCCTGCCTCGCATATAACCAAATTATATCGCGATATTAAACTCGTTCTCCTATTCTATACAACTTTCGGAAATTTCTGAGCAGAATTAATAGGCTGAACTTTTTGACGGTTAAGATCCTGAAGAATTTGATTCATTGTTTCATTTATCTCCATACATACTCATCTTTCACTGGTATTTCTGGATCTATGCGTGTGAGAAAGTGTTCTACGTGAACAACCACGGGTCTAGAGAGATCTCTCAGTGTTTTTAGGTTTTTGAGCTTGCGTCACGTGAAGGAGGACCCCCGGGAACGTGGGGGTCCCTCACGTGCGTACTCGGTTTTGTGGCGTTTCGCCTCGTCCGGAACGAGGACGGAAGAGAAAGAGGACGGAGAGGATCGGCGGGCTCCGCCGCCGATTCGCTCCGCAGAGACTTTTCAGGGAAACGTGGGAGGAACTCCAGTCAAGAGAATCGCCGTGAGAAGCTTTTAATCTGCCGAGAGATTTGGACTTTCGCCAGCGGACAGCGTGACTGTGTACGTGTGTACGTAGAGCGGCGACGCTCGCGCGGAAACGCGGCGCACACGGTGTATGTACGCGCCGACCGTGATTGCGCGAGGAGAATGTAATTAGTGACGGGACGTTGCCGTGTTGATCCTTCGTAGTGGTCGTCGCTCGGTACCGCCGCCACACCGGCCTGTGCCCGTCGCCCGGAACGGTATCCCAGACTGTTTCTAAACGCCGTCCACGGACCGTGCCTGTGTCGGTTATCCCGTCTGAAGAAAGGGAATCTTCTCTAGAACGTTCATGCGTGATTGAGCTCGGCGCTTAAGTGGAGAGGTATGAATATACTTGGATCGAGGACGCGTTATTGCGTCGAACAAGAAAAACTGAGTCGCGCAAGAGTATCGTCTATATATTTAGGCTTACAATTAGATTAAATTATAGGTTTAAATTTTTTGGAGCGAGTACAAAAATTCTACAATATTGCATAATAATGAAATAGAAGTTAGGTTGAGAAGGGTGGGAATGAGAAAGATATAGTTAAAAATAAAAAGGAACTTGCGACGAGTTTAATAGTACAAAGAGATACTGTTGATTGAATTCGCGCTACGTTTTAAATGCATGAGGATTATACTTGTGTTTTATACATGGGAATATAAATAGACAAAAGAACATTATCCAATGGATGCCAAGGTTCTGTAGTCTATAAATCAAGTCGAGGTGAGCAAACGAAAATTAGATCAAACGTGTCTTTTTGAATAAGCCAGTGAGATTGGTGCTGTTCTTAAGGATCAACAGTTTAAAGCTCGACATTCGTATCATAATATTAGCATTAGCTTTGAAGCCAACGCTATTCTACGATGACTTCGCAATAGTTCCACTTGGGTTCTTTTGTCTGGGAAGAGCCCATCTAAACAAGGCAAGAATCAAGGCAAGAATTCTTTTCCGTCGCAGGTAACGCGTCCTTGCGTTCTTTAAAAGACAACCTTACATGCGCCCGACGGCTTTTCATTGTGCCCAGAAGACACAAGGTGTCGAAGGAATCGCAAGGTGTAGACAGATTCCGATATGCGCACTCGTGCCGATTTCACAAAACGAATTATTTCGGCAACGTTTTGGGGGTATTTATCGATCATGTTTTATTTGTGATCCGCGGTATCGCGGTACTTCGCGGCTTATTCCTCACGGGACGTTTTCGCTTGAGGAGTGCTTCAACGTTCATTTGAGAATGCCTCGGCTTTCAAGCTTGCTGATCAAGATAGATGATCCACTTTCGCGGTGCGTGCGATTCACAACGAGCGACGGCGAGTCGCCGATCGACGGATCGATCGAACGCTCGTATCGATTCGCCATGAGGCGTTTCTCATTGAATTAATGCCGAATTTTTGGCCGCCGTCATCAAAGCGGTCCTGATTGCTGAGCTCCGCGCGCGTATGGGCACCACAGTTGATTGGGATCATTGTAGGGGGCATTTTATGCACCGAGAGCATGCACCGCGGTTCCAACTTGAATACCGAATCAGGGAGGCCGAAGGAGAGGAACAGAGAAGGAGAGACAGGCGGAACGAGAGAATGAGAGGCGCGGGGTAGTGGGGCTTACCGGTTCCCGAGGCTGTGCACCGTAACAGTAGAAGGCTGCCCCCTTCCCTTCTCCTGCCTCTCTTCCTTGTTCCCCGTCCGTTTTAATAATCCTCGACCCCCTTAGAGCAACCCGAACAAGGATAGAACACAGCTGGTCCCCCTATTTGCCTCGTGCCCGGTGTTAAGGGGTACCGCCCCCTACCGCGCACTCGGTCTCGCTCGCTCCTGCTTGCCGCCGATAATCTCTCGCTCTTCCGCGCGCGCGCGTCCGACTTCTGCTTTCTCTGAATAATCGGAATTCTAAAGGAGCGTTCCGTGACGTCGCGCTTCGCGTCGGCTTCGCGGCGATTCCTTTTCTCCTCTCCCTCGACGATACTTGAAACGAAACGCGCGATTTCCGTGAGGTTTCTTCCCGGTTTTAACCGGCGAACGAAACGCCCACTGTTCTAGGCGTTATACCTCGCGATTTCGCCGATTCCTTTGTGCGCTCGCGCTCACGCTCCGAGACCGTTCTACGTCCCTTTTTCTCGTCTTTTGTTTCCTCCCTTCTACCAGACCACCACCGCTTGAGCGTGAAGTCACCCTGAAAGTCTGTCGTTTCAAGCGACGCGGGGCGGAGAAGAGGATAGAGATTAAGGCAACTTTGGGCGTGCATCGACTATTCTTTCGCAGTTTGTGTGCGGGATGTATACTTTCTCGGAATAGCTAAGTGGTGTTCCTTCCCAGGTCGGAAGCATTGCAATGAATTCTCAAAAGTGTCAAGACCCTCCGCGCGTACCGTATCTCGAAGTTTAGGCGGAAGACAAGGTTAGTCACGCAACAATGTCGAATTTCAATAGTCATCTCAAGCTTGTCTTCTTCATTGTTGTTATTGAAGTGGCACGCCGCAATAGTTACCTATCCTACCACGAATTAACAAATTATTTATCGTATAATGGGAATTTCTATCGCCTGGCAAGAATGCTACATAAAATTCTTCTCCATTTAAAACTGTCTTTATTCGATATAAAGTGCTAAGTCGGGAAAATTTAATATAATAGGAGAAAAGCGTGGCAAAGAGAGCACTAATCCTTCTGATCTTAAGCTAAGTATTCTTTTGGAATTACTTTCTTCGATTCTCGTGGACTCCAAGAAATATTTCCATGTGAATCCGCGAGTGATGAGGAAAGTCTCGAGTTCAGTTACAAGCGTAATCGCGACGGTCCGTTTCTCCGGGTTCTCTCAAGGACCGAGGTTCTGCGCAGACTTACACGATGCGCGTTGAATAATTCAGCGCTAATACTCGCAAAACTAAAGAAAAAGCAGATAACGAACGACCACATCATGCCGAACCTTCAAACTCGGGACTCAAAATTAGTTACGGTGTAAGATTTGCGACGTTAAAGCAATCTTTGGAATGTCGCCAGAGGAATCTGGGGTTTTTAAAAAATTCACTTGTAAGACAGAAAAGAAGGTCACAGGGTTACAGTTTAGGTCTTCTTTTCATTTTGTCGAACATCGCTCTTTTTCTCTGCATCGTGTCCAATCTTAGAAAATTCCGGTAGGCGCATAGATACGTCAGGCCTACCGCATGCCACCGTTCCGGTGTGGGCGCCCGCGTGTAGAAAAGACCTTCATGGCTTCAAATTGGCACGGGGACATGTATGAAACGATGAAGGCCCGACGACGGCGAGCGCGATGACGATGAACGACGATTCTGACGGAGAAAACCAGACGTCCCGCGGAGAGGATCGAAAAGGCGGTAGCTAGAAAAAGTAACGGAGAAGGGAGAAAGAGAAGGAGTATATCGCGACATGGGGTCTAGGTAGAGGAAAGAGGCGGCGGATATAGCGTGGAAAAAAGGAGACAAGCGTGCGCGCTTACGGAAGAGAGCATCGGCCGAGCATCGGCTCGAACGGCGTGAGAGGTAGCGTGGCGTGGCTCGGTTCGGCTCGGCTCGGCTCGGCTTGGCGCGGCGCGGCGCGGCGCGGCGCAGCGTGGCGGTCGGAGTAGCGGGACGATGGAGTCAGACGACTGAACGAGAGGTGTCCGCGCCGAGAGACGAGTCACGCTAGAGCGACGAGGATGACGGAGAGGCATAGAGAGCCCGACCGACGAACGGAGAGACGGATAGCGGGGTAGAGTCGGGCTAGTGCGGTGCGGGCGCCCGAGCGAGACCGAGCCGTGCCGAGCCGTGGGCAGGCAAGCAGGCAGAGCCGTTGGCGTAGTAACGCGCCGAGACTCGTATAGAGAGACGAGCCTGCTTGCTGCTTGCCTGCCTCTGCCTGCCTGCCTTGCTCATTGCCCTTCCTCCCCCGACATCCCGCACCCGACCGACCGACCGACCGTTCGTCCGACAGCCCGACTCCGACTCTATCCGTGTGAATGCGCGTCTGTGTTCGCCGCGCCTCTCCGTGCGGTGCCTCTGTCGGTGGCGACTACACGCGAGCGCCCCGGCCTTCGGCGTGTGTGCGCCGCGCGCACGTCCGTGTGCGCGCGTGTGTTAGATGGGGGTCCCGGCCCGGCTCGGCGCTCTCGGCCCGTCCCGTACCGTTCCGTGGAGTATCGCGCCGCGCCGCGCCGCTCGCCACCCGCTATCCACAGCAGTTTCAGCCAGCCCGCCCGCCCGACTGACTGCCAGTGTCCCACCGCACGCCGAACCGTTTGCACTCAGAAGCGATCAGGGAGCCCTTCTCTGCCTCCCTACCCTCTGCCACCCCGCTCGTACGCTCTCTCGTCGGCTCTCCATCGGCACCCCACTTCGCCCTTCTTCGTCACCCACGGTCGCTCTCCCTCGTTTCCCTCGCTGCCGCTCCGATTCTGTCTCCCTTTTTCTCTAGCTTTACACACTCACGCACACACACACGCGCGCAAGTAGTCCTCTCTTTCCCTCTTGAAATTTTCTCCCTCTCCGTTCGTAGCGCGCGGCGTTTCTTTGCATCCCACTCTGTCCCGACGAAGCCTCTCCTCGCCCTCCTCTGCCAGTCGAGTTACACTCGGCGAACGCACGAGCACCGGCTATCGCTCTCTCTCCGTCTCCCATCTCCGTCAGCTCGTTCTCCATCTCGTTTTTCACCCTCTCGCGTCCCGTCCTATCTATCCCTCTCTCACCGACGTGTTTAGCCTCCCGCCTGGTCCCTCCTTCACGCCACTCTACGCTCCCTCCACGTTCCGCTCGCGACTCGGCCGTCCTCGTCTCGCTACCACAGCCAGCTGTCCTGCCTCTCCGTTTTCGACTCCTCTCTCGTCTGTCGGTCCCGCTTCTCCCTCTCGCTCTCGGGAGTAACGCCGGTGTGTACTCCCGCTGTCACCTGATCGCGGGACGCTTTTCGCGGGTGAGATACCGCTCGGCCACCGAGTCAACCCAGTCTGCCGGCGCTCGCTCTTGCTCCGATTCTTCCTTTTCGCTGTCCTTCTCTCTCTCTCTCTTTCCCCCTCTCTGTTTTTCTCACTTATTCTGTCCGTCTGTCCTCATTCTGTCTCTCTCTTTCTCTCGCTTGTTCTGTCTTTTACTCCTCCTCCCTCCCCACCCCCGCGTAGCCTTCCTCTACTCTTCCACCGCCGCTCTTCCTCCTGCTGGCCGTCGCCGTCGTGGTCTTCCTTTACTCGCCTCGTTGCCGCGCGACGTCAACATCGTCAGGCTGGTGGTTACCCGGTGGAAGACGAGAGCCGAGAAAAAAAGGAAAGCGAAGCACAGAAGAAGTGGCCACCACCGAGCGTCCGACGGCGTTCGTCCACGCGAGACCGGGTTGCGAGAACGATCTCGCGCCTCTTCTTCCTCCTTTCACGGATCTTCGCCGGCACATCGGAGTCGTCCGGGGAGAGAGACAGAGAGAGAGAGAGAGAGAGAGAAATAGAGAGGGAGGTGACACTTTCGGACAGACACGCGGCACGGATCTCGCACACTCAGTGGACGCGCGCGGTGGACACGAAAGAAGCCCCGCGTTACGTTGCGGATCGGTGACAGTGCCAAGAGAGAGATCTCGTTTTTTTTCCCTCTCTTTTTCCGATCTCCATCCGGACTCTTTGTCCCGAAAGCGACTTCGTGAGCGGAGCGCGGATCTCACGCCGGTCGTTGCCAGTGCATGAGCGATCATGCGTGTGATTTCGATGTGACAGTGTGAAGACGACGATTTTCAAGTGAGTTTCGATCATTACTTTATGATTGTCTGGCTGTTCGCGCGATTTTCTGCGTTTTCTCGGAAATGTTTCAAATTTTGCTCTGTCATTTGCGCGCGACATTTCGTCCGCCGGAAATTATTGTTTAATATTGGTGAACGAAACGTTGTCAACGAAAGAATTCTCGCGGAATTCACTCGTGATATACAAACGTGATCAGTGGAAGATCTGCTGGAAAATGTAAAACATGGTTTTTGCTCTTGTCGATCATCTGTCGAGCTGTCGCGATTGTCGGCGTTTAATCCCCTTCTTATAGTGAATGAGTGATACACGATTTTTTAGTTTATACATCAATCGGCATTTTCATTTATCCATCAAACGATCCACAGTGACAAACTCTAACAACAAAATTGTACGCGAAACTATTTCAAAGTAGTACGGTTTTGCAACATACCATATAGACAAGTGCTATAAAGTAATCGATATCTCATGCATATTCCGCATTATCATCGCATTCCGAAATAAAATTGATACCGAGAAAAATCCCGCGAACGCAGCAACTTCTTTGCCAAAGAAAACCGTCGATCATACGTTCTGTTTCTAATTTCCGCGCGTCATATTCTATCTGGCTCCATCATATCGCGATTTATACATTTAGATTCGCGCGCTGAAAAATCTCTTTGTGACCGGAAAAGGTTGACGCTTCTCGACGACAATCGATCGATCGGCGCGAACGACGGTGGATCGAGAAGACCAAATTCGTATTTTCCGAGTGGACTACGTTTCATTTGTTTTCTCTGTCCCTCCCTTTTCCTCTCGCGGAACAGAGAGGCGGCAGCTCTCACGTCGAGGAGGGAACGACGAAGGAGAGACAGCGGCGTTCGTCCGCTCCGTTCCGGTGCCCGTTGCGGGCCGGTCGCCACACCCGCCCGTTTGGGAATTCAACTTACTGCCACTTTGGGACTCGAGCGAGGAGAGCGTTCGACGGTTTCTCCGACGGGATCTAACGGGCCGCCGCGCCGCGCCGTTTCGCGAATGGCGCGCCAGTTTCGCGGTGAATGTAATCGGTCGATCCTTCAGGCGGGGTGGTTCTTCTGACAAAAGTTTAACTTTCCCAACCGGATGTGATTTGATTTGGCGGAGAGAATCGTCAGAGCGCGAGCGGTGAGAATACGTCGAGACGTTTGGCGGAGTGTTGTTTTGTCGCGTCTAAGCGCATTACCTCGTCGCGAAATGCCGAGAAAAGTCTCGTTATCGGTTTTCGAAGTGTTATGAGAATGCCGCCCTTTCGATCGCACGCGATTGTTGCATTTAACGTGGTTCTTTTCACCGGCGGTTTAATTCGACGTAGGCGGACGATGTGGAAAACACGCACACGGGGGGTCGGATTGAAAATCCGAAGCGCTCGTTTGCGGTGCCTCTGTAACGTGTCATTATCGGCGATAGTGCGTCCTGATCCCGCATACGCGGCTCTTTTCTAAAGAGTTTGTTGATGCGTGGCATTTCGCCGCATTATTCGACGCTTCTGTGCGTTAGATGGGAACGTCATTTCTTGCGATAAAACCGCTTTAGCGATAAACTCTCGTTAACGATCAATCCTGCACAGCACATTCGATGGACGCGGCAACATTTAAAGATCAAAACATTTAAGATTTTTGCAGGTTTGTTTTTAACTATTGTTTTTATCTGCGGCGCACGCTATTTATTAAAAAATGATTAGATTCGAAATCGCAAGGTCGGAGAAATTAAACATCAAAGAACGTACGCACCGTACTTGTGCGATTAGTCGCGAAGATACATTACCTCTTGTCTATAATCCTTCTTAGGCAGTGACCCGATTGGATGTAAAGCAACTAATCAAACTATCTCACGGTATAGTCTCGATAGTCTGATGGATGATCGATAAAAGTAGTTAAGGACGGATATAGCTTCTCACATAGCTCTTACGGCGAACGAGATTGCAACAAGACCAGGATACTTGCGCAGATTCGCTTGCATCTCGTGATCCCGTTACGTTGATCCTTCAACGCTTGAAAATAAAACTCGTCGCGTTTATACGAAAGGATTTTCGGCGAGTCCCGCGCGATTACATCTACAGGCGACATTTACCGTGGGTCGCGCTGTTTTTGCGGGATTTTGTACTCTTCGCGCTAATTATGCGTCTGTTGTAATCTTGTCCCCGTGAACGTTCACCTGAAATTTTACGTAAACTGGCCGCGCGTCGAAAACACGTGTCTGTATATTGATCGTAAATTGCCTCGCCTATCATCGCTTCGACTCCTTCAGCTCTATCGACTTGCGCGAAATTGTCAGGATTGACGCACTTCCGATCGCAATTGCGAAACATTTCGCGACCAGATTTTCGCTCGAAATTCGAAACCGCGTCGTGAATTCGGCAATTGGCGAATTCTCATTTATATACTCTCATTTTAATACTGCGGAGTAAACAACTCGTTTTACGACGGTAGAAAGTCTCAACTAGTCGACTCGGTAAGCTAATAAACGCGAGTGTCGTTCCAACTAGCGAATATCTTCATCTTTTTTAGTTTCATCGTCTGAGAGATAAAAATTTTTTTCAAGAGGCAATTGCGCGTGCTCCTAACTTGAGTCTCTTTTTTTTAACGAGAAAAGAAATGACGTTTTTTCTTCGGTCAAGTGTCGCCGTTTGTCGTGAGTGACATTTGTCGCGAGGCTCAGACGTGTTTCTTGATATCGCTTGCTACTTCGAATAAATTAAGTAGAATAACATGTTTTCTCTTTCTCAAAATGCATATGATATTCGTAATATAGATCGCCAAATTGCGGGAATATACTGCGCACTTTGAGAGACGAAACGAAGATTATATGATCATAGATTGGCTTCTTTCCGAGTTATAAACGTGTTTCATCTACGTCAGAGTTTTGTAAGAATATCTGATAAACTTAGATATGTGAATACTATTTTTTCGTATTATAGACAATATCCGACGTGATATGATGAATTAATTTTATATTACAACACGTTACAGAGAAAATTCGTACGTCGAAGCAAGTTCATAAACTCATAAATCTATATTTGAGTTATGAAATGTTGGTATGTGAAACGCGTATCTCGATGAAAGAAACCATTTTTAACACTTCCTTAAAAAAAAAAAAGAAAAAAATAAAATAAAAAAGGAAACAATATTTAATTTAAATAAAACTTCTTTGAAATTTTAGACATATTTTTCTGCGGCGGACAAAGGATGTTTCGTTAGATTTATGATTGTCCGATTTTTTCTCATTCAAAGTTTAGCGACCTTATTTCAGAAATACTCCGTGTATCGTGTGTGTACTTTTACTCGCGATAAAAAAGAAAAAAAAGGAACATTCGGTTCTCTCCGGTTGAAATAACAGCCGCGAATTTGCCGATCAGTAGCCGCCGTTACGAAACCGATTGGCGGGTGGGACAAGGACGAAGGGGTGGAGAACGGGGTGGAGCGGGAGGGCGGTGGTGTCCTGCGCGGGAAACGGATAACCGAAACTGTCGCGTATGCACGCATACAACGGGTGGGCGTACGTGGTAATACAGTGGCCATGCGAGCTTGATTACACATTGCGATCACGAGTGTCCCACGAGCGGGCGGACATAAGGCCTTTTGTCGCACTATAGCCTACGGGCAGGAAGCACGTAGCGTGACACCCGGCCGCTCGGTGTGCGAGTGGCACCCACATTATACGCCGAGTAATATGTACACGAATGGGGAGAGAGAGAGAGAGAGAGAGAGAGAGAGAGAGAGAGAGAGAGAGAAGGAAAGAGACACAGAAAGCGAGCGAGAGAGAAAGAGAGGACGATATGTACAGAGAGAAGAAGAGAGATGGAGCGACGCGGTAAAGGGGATCGAAGGGGGAGAATCGGCGGGGACGACAGGGGACGTGCTATAATACTCGGTGGTGGTCCCATGCCACTACGTGACTTGTGTGCGGCTCTAAGCCGAGACATATCGCCGTCCCGGGGCCCCGTTTCTGCCACCTAAAGGAGCGCGCGGATATATCGCGCACCGAAGCCATTATACCGGCTACCGTGCCGGACGGGGACGGTTCGATCGGTCTTATTGAATTTGCTCTCCTTCTCCGCCCCCCCCCCCCGGCATTCGCTCGGGACTTTGTCGGGGTTTGTCTCCCGATTGTTCGCCGCGAGTTATCTAAGCGTAGTCCGCCGCTAACCTAATCGGGTCACCCACTCACGAATACAGGCTCTCGCAGCTTTTTTCACCTCGTCGGATTTCCGTCCGAAGCGAGCGTTTGCGCGCTACTGCGTTCAACGAAATCGGAATGCGACGAGGTAACTTAATTTTCGACTTCGTGCTTTAGACGCTTATTAAGTTTCCCTCGACACGTTAAAATTTTGCGTTCCGAGAGAAGGCCGGCCGTTCAAGATCATAGAGTTGCTCTCACGAAGACTTAATCTCAAATTCCAAGACTTAATCCCAAATTCCAAGACTTAATCCCAAACAAGCTTGCATGTAATACAGCTTGATGAGACTTCGATAATTGCTGAAAGAATATTTCTGCAAATTATCGATTTGATTAAAAATTGAGTTGCCATCCGATTATCGCTTTTTCAGATTGTTGATATATCTATTGTTATTTACAGATCATGCACGCATAGATATTTAACACTATTTTTTTTCGACTCCATTTACCCGGGAAGGTCACCTGGGGTGATTTTTATACCCGTGTTAAAAAAAAAAAAAATGCTTGGAAGCTCACATCCAGTTTTAATGTGCTTCTCTCATTTTTTAAACATATTTTTGGTTTCTCTTTATTTTTTCAAAAAATATTGAGTAACATACTGTTTTCAAATACTAATAAATTATAGAACAATGAAATATATGCAATATATAATTAATAACAATGATTTTAATTGAGGTATAAAAAACATCCCAGATGACTGTTCCCACGTTAAATATGATATTTTTCATTACATGTCACATCATAATTGAAGAAATCATTTTCATATCTTAATACCTACCTTCTAAAAATATATATAATCAGCACAAATAATCCGCCATACTATTTTATCTTTGGTCTCTCTCAATTGATTCTATCTACGAGCTCGCGGTCCGGCGCGGCGGCGTGGATTAAATGCGACTGTGGTAGTTAATAACTGCTTAATCGAGCCGTTAATTAAGGCGCTCCGGGATCACGGCTCTCGAAATAAACCTTTTCGCACGTTCGCGCGATCGTATCTCCGCTACAGGACAATGTCGGTTATCTGGCGATGATATCACCGTGACTTTTCGACCGTATCCAGCCTTCCATTTCGCCTCTCTCCCTCTTTGGCTCACTGTCAATTGAAGGAAATCGCGTACATCGCGACCCGGCCATTATGCCAGCCACCGCGCTAGACGCTTCGATCGGCCTCATTGAATTAGTTTCCGCCAGCGGGCTTGTTTCTCGATTGTCTGGCGTAAACCGCAGAGGTTTGCCATTTTACTCGGGAACCCAGTCGCTCTCGGGTCGACCAGTCGGCTCGCTGATTGACATTCCCGAGGGCGATAATCGCAAAAATAAGAAATCCGTCCCAATGCCAGTTCATCGCGTGACTCTCCTGCCGGGGCATATCGAACGATCCAAGCTGGAGTATTTATTAGGGATATATCTCGGTCTGCATCATTGACATTAGAATAACCAGTCTTTATTATCGATATCTCTTTGTGTCTTATCAGTTTTATGTTGACTTTCAGCGATATTCAGCGATTTTCTTTGTAATAAAAAAATTTTGATGATATTTAATAATTATATAAATCCATTTAAGCAATTATTGCGCATGTAAAAGATAAATTAATCGTTCTTTTTTTTATACATTTTATTTGTTATGTAGTCTCTGATTACAAATCACAGTCGATTTTATTGATTAATAAAAAAATAACACTGATCGTCGATTATTTTATAAGCTGTTTTTACATAGACAAGTGTGGCCGGTATTCATAGTTATTTAAGACCGTCTTAAGTTCAATCTTAAGATGTCATGAACCAATCACAGAGCCGTATTAGCGTCTTAAGACATTACTTAAGACGATCTTGAAGACTATGAATACCGGCCAAGGTATGAAATAGGATTCGCTATCTTGTTTCTCCCGCTATCTTTAAGAGTTTTAGTGAAGCAGCTATCCCACGTCTATCCCGGCTCAAGTCGTTCTCATTGAATGTCTCCCGCGATTTTCAACAATTTGCGCATTAGCATAGCCCAAAGTTGCATCGATGGAATTGGCTGTCTCCGAGAGATTTCATTTTGATATCCTTTCGCCACGGTGCGGGACGACTCGCCGGCCGGTATTTCGAGGATTATCCTGATATTCTGTGACCCAAGGGGGCTTTAAGTGTCGCCCTCGGGCCGTTAGCGAACTACCCAAGGTGGACAGACAGTCCGATCGAGCTTATTGAATTAGCTCCCGCTCTTAGGTACGCGCCGCAATTGCGAATTGTGCCGCTCGACCGCGTTTATCCGCACTGTGTACGTGATCTTCGATACACTTGCGGTGATTCCGAACACACATCCCACCTCGCTACACAAATTTACATTCGGCATATGAATATAGGCGAATCGTCACAGTTTTATCTCGGGGTCTCGATCCTAGATAGAACCAGCGAGAGATAAAACGTTCGCCGGAGGGCGTGATATCGAGGGTGCCCGATGCGTAATCTAGGGGTGAGAACCGTGCGAAGGGGTGGCTTCATTTTTAGGTCGTTATATCTCATTATTTTCCGGCCCCACCGCCACCGGTTTTCGCTGCAGGAGGTTGAGAGCAATAGCCGTTCGGTCCTGCATCGGGATATTTTTTTTCTTTTCGAACGACACACACGGTGGTGGTATACAATATTTTAGCCCTAGCCCGATATCGGTCATGCAGATACGCGCGACGCAAAAATGGCCCACGCGCGAAAGGAAGGTCGCGGCGGCTAACCGGTTTCCCCATGTTTAGTACATCGTGTAAGCTGCTGGCTAATTGTGCCAGCGTCGTTGCCTATCCTTAATGCCGCTCTTGCGAAAAGTCCCTATTTCTTCATATGCGGTTAGAGTTGAAACGTGATATCCGCGAAGATGCGCGAGGCTTCTACCTCAGGCGCGAATGATGTACACAAGCGAGAGTAATTGATCCTTCTCTTCCGAGAAAGGTTCTCTTCGCATCGTTTATAACTTTGTAATAACAACGTCTCAGTTGTGCTCTTGAAAATTAAAAAAAAGTACGTATGTGAACCGTTTATCTCAAAAGAGAGCGGCGGGTTTGCAAACGAAATGGATCTAAGCGAGCTAAAAATGCAAAACAACCCTACTCATTCCAGCGAGATTTCTTGCTTGCGTAGCTTTCGAAATAAACGACCGCGCTCGCTGGGTGTTAACGGGTCTACGATCCCCCCGATGTACAAGCTCGGAAGGAGGCGAGAGCGATCGAATCGCTTAAAACGGAGAGTTTTATTCACAGTGAGAGTTTCACGCGCGCGAGCGAGACGCCACGCCGCGCGTCTATTATCGGACAGAAGGTGGAACTGGTGGAAGGCGACGGCAGTCAATTTCCCGAGTGAATTTCTGCCGCGTATTATATCCCCGAGCAGCTATAATCTACCTCTCCCACTGGCGATAGTCTCCAGATACTCCAGCTAGTAGTCCATTATAGCGGCGCCCTTCGCGCTTTAAACGTTTCCGCCGCTTAATTGCGCATAGCTAATTTTCCTCGTCACATTTCGTCCCTCTTTTGTTTTCAGGGGCGCAGCATCACCTTGCCCGTCGTTTTATCGCCGTTCCTGAAGGAGAGAAACGCCGAGAGGGGACCATCGCTGGCCGCGAGAGGGGACCATACTCGCGCGGACCATCGCTGGCCGCGAGTGACTTATTCAATCTCGTACGAACATCTCGCGGTGTTACGAGTGATCGTGAATGATCTCTGTGGTGTGATCTTGGTGGTGTGCCCCGAAGTGTGCTGGTCCAGTGTCGATGTGCCGGTCGCAGGATAACGGTGAGCAGAACCCCGACACCTAAAACACGCACAACATGGCTAGCGCGACGACGATGGGCCTGCGTCGCAGAGCGCCGGTGAACAACTCGCCGACTCCTTCAAGCCAATCACTGTCCACGAGCGCGTCGTCGTCGAGCAAGCGTTCGAGAAGCGAGAACAACAACAGCCCGTCCCACGGCAATCTGAACTCGATGAACGGCGGCACTCGTGACGAGCCACCGACGAAGAAGTCCCGCGGGACTTCGACGAGCGGAGGGAAAGGCGGCAGCGCCTCCTGCCCCGCCTCCTCAGCATCGTCCTCCGTCTCGACGAACACGAGTATCTCAACCGACAGCCAGATCTCGAAGAGTCGCGGCACTTCCGTCTCGAGATCGGCTACTCAGACCAAATCGTCGTCCACTTCGACGGCTACCAGCACGGCCGCCTCCTCGTCGACGAGCAATATATCGAACAGCTCCGTGCTCTCGACCAGCTGGCCGACCACGTCGAACATGTCGGACGTGCCGTCGTACGCTTCCGTGACCGGGCTGGGCTTGACGGGCGGACAAACGGCCAGCCTGTGCGCCGGAAGCCTCGGCATGCCACCTACGCCGATTCCACCCTACATGTCGACCTCCATGGCGACCTTCGTCGGCAACGCCACGAACCTCAGCAAGAGCTCGTCCGTTTCGTACCTCGACATCTCCAACATGACCGGTGGTTCGTTGACCGCTTCCGGCGCCGCAAGCTCGTTAAACGGCGGATACACGGCGAGCGGTACCGCCACGGTGGACGCGAAGGGCGGAATGGCAATGTCGTATTCGGGAATGTCATCACCGAATGTGAACAGCGGCCCGTACGGCGTGCAAAAGGCGCAAGGCTCGAAAGGGGTTGACGGGACCGCCGCGTCGCCGAGGAAATTTCAAAACGACGCCATGTTCAACGCTTATCAGCCGTGGGTGATCAAGACGTACGGCGATCTCGCCAAGACCAAGACGATCACCATCAAGAAGTACGCCCGTATCTTGAGGACTTTACGGGGCGAGGAAGTGAACAGCGCCGAGAACAGCAAGTTCCGCTTCTGGGTCAAGAGCAAAGGTTTTCACATTGGCCAGCCGGAAGGCTACGACGCGAAAGCGGCCGACAGGATTATCGGGCGTCACGCTGTCACGAGTCCGGGTCTGGATCCGCCGCTCTACGTGCCCACGCAGCTGCCGCACAACAAGGTGAGTACGTCCAAGCGGATTAGCCTGGCCTCCTGTAAGCGCGAGAGACGCGTCCCTCAGGTAAAACCCACGAGGGACCGAAAGGATTAAGTTAGCGGGCGTTTGCGGGAGGCATCGAGATATAATCTCTCATCTCGATCGAGTCGGCGCGATTTAACCGATAAACGAAGCGCGACCAATAAGCTCCACGTCGGAATGCGTCGCGGTGGCTTTCGCTTTTGTCGAGCTTATTTAGCTTGAAATATAGAGACGCGGATGAAATTAAACAGATTTTTCACGCCTCTCAAGTTTTTACTTTTACCGTAGCGTCTGTACCGGAGGCCAAGATTGACACATTAATGCGTCAAACGTTCTTCCGGTATTTCTTATACTTTCCAAGCGATATTTTCAAAGAAGACGATCAGAAAAGGTACGGTTATAATATAATTTTACTGTACCACGCGCTAACCGTACGCGGAGAACGGTAATAACGTCGCGACGAAACTGTCCTATATACAGCCCGTAAATTCTACTTTCTTATCCTTATTCCTGGAAAATTGACTTTCGAGCTTCTATATCCACGCAGATTGGTCGTTTTGCACGCGGCGACCCACTGTGCAGAGGAGAACTTACCGCGGCGGCCCACTGAAACGCGGGGTTTATTGGTCGGTCGGATTTATCTCCATGGCGAGTGGAAAAACCACGAGAGATCTCGGGCGCGGCACGCTTGAGGAGTAAGAGAGAAAAAGGGAGGGAAAAAGTGAGAAAGAGAGGGAAAGAGATCTCGTCGTGTGCAGATAAGGCGGTCGTTTAATTGCGTCTAATTATGTATATACGCGCGTGCAGAGCGGTGCGGCCAGTGGCCGACGCCGCGCCGCCTCATCCGTCGACGCTCTCCGTCGGTGCAACGGCGCTTCGATCCAGTTTCCGGAGCTTTGCCAAGCCCGGAGTGAGAGAGATAGAAAGGGAGAGAATGAGGGAGATAGAGAGGGACCGTTTGCACGGCGTCGTTCGCCTCTTCGGTCGGTAACACTTCCGTGATTTTCTATCCGCGTCTTCTCGCCACGGAATTCGACAAAACGAAACCCACGAGAGTCTTTTTTTCTCTCTCTCTCTCTCTCTCTCTTTCTCTCTCTCGCTTTCGTTTCGTTCTCAGGCTTCCTCGTATACGTCTGATACGCTACTTTAAGGCCGTCCGATAACGTGCTAAATTACTCACGGCGAATTCGATTGGATGCACTAGGCGCGCTCCGCAGCAGATTAAAGCCTGTCGTACGCTATAATATATCTGGGTTTAAAAGCGCGATGGCAAACACCTGGATTAACGAAACGCCGAGCGTGTATTCTCTCAAACAATGCGACAGATTGCACTCTCGTGGTCCGACTCGCTTATGTACCGTGCCTTTACGTCGATTTGTGTACGACAGCCTTTAACGTGCGCCAGTGCGCACTACCGCATCCAACCGAATTCGCTATTACACAGCACCACGTCATCATGCACACCCTATCGAGCCTGCGCTGGATATATTCCGGGGAATATCCTGCGATTTACTCGCGCCGGAATGTCTTGATTAAACTGGTCATGAGGTTACAGATAACCTCGGTAAACGGAGCGATAATCTAATCTGCAAAATTGATTTATATTTTCGGTGGATGAAATTGACTGATTTGGATACGGCCGACGTTTTCAAAATGCTCGCTGAACGAAAACTTATCGCTATAATTTTATCCCTATATCCTTATATTGTTGAGAAACGCTCGTGTCGCGAGCGCTTGCTCTCTCGTCACTATCGTTTCTTCTATCAGAGCTACACGATGCCGTTATCATTCGTATATCTGTGAGATGTGTAGAACAGTGAGACGCTCTCTCGCAGCGTATACTTTTTCCCCGTTGCTCAATTACATTTCACTCTATCGCGAGAGAGGCGGACGCTTTCTACACAGTACTATCTAACGTAGCGTACGTCACGTAACTCGACCACCAATCTCACAAAAATCAGATATCGCGTTCCTCAAGTTCCTTCAATTCACCAGCGAGAGCACAGCCTTACTTTATTCGGTGTTTCCACATCGATAAATCGCCGAATCGGCGAATTTCATTCGTCGAAACGCAAAGTCAAAGTTCGCTCGACTGTTCGCCGAGCATTTTGTCGTTATCGTTATCGTAGAGTTTGAGGAACCGCGATATGAGCTACGATCATTATTGAACTCAGAGATGTCGTCTACATTTTTAATCTCTGCGTAACGATAGATACAGCAAATTTCTTTTTGCAAGCAATCCGCAAGTACGCGTTAAACGGAAAAGGGAAGGAACTATGCTAGATATCTTTTTCTACGTCCCTTCTAAAATCGCAATTCTATTAGTTACACCTTACGGTTGCCGTTCGCGAGGTTTTGACGCGCGCATCGCGATGCCGTGGGATTCCGGGCGCCGAAGCGGCACTCTTTCTCACGGAAAAGGAAGAGCGCGGCGGGCGCGCTTAGAATTCCGCCGTTCCGCTCGCTCTCCCGCCCTCGGTTCGCCATCGATCGGGATTCACTGTCCCGGGTGGTCGGAGCGGAGAGGATCCATCCTCCCCCCGTTCATCCCGCCCAGCGGCGGCGGCAGCATCCACGGGATTTTGCGTGCCTCCGAGATTTCCCATTCTCCTTTCTTCTCTCTCTCTTTTTCTCTCTTTCTCTCTCGCTCCATTTCCGTCCTTCGCCACGGCGTCCCGCAAAATATCACCCGCTCGCGACACTCATTTTTCACGGTTGACCGTCGTCGAGGGCCACGAGATAACAACGGCGAAGAGGAAAGGTTCGCCACCGCGATAACTCTCACGGGAGAGAGAGGAGCCCTTCCTTCTCTTCTGCTCCACTCGGTCCCTCTTGCTCGCTCGCTCGCTCGCCTCGAGGGTGGCAGGAGAGTAGGTCTGGCCGGCTAGTCATTAGTCACTTTCCGAAGCAGAGGCACAGACAGGCCGCGGCTCTTCCTCCCGTCCGTCCTGCCTCGCTTCCTCCTGTTCCGCGTTCGTTTCCCCCCCCTCTCCCTCTCTCTTTCTCTCTCTGCATCCTTTCTCGTTGTTTCGTCCCGCTCCGTGTACCGTCTACCGCGCTCGCTCGCGCTCTTCTCTCTTCTCCGTCTTGCTACGTGGTTCCGTGCTTTCCTCGTATTTCTCTCGCACCACAGTCTCTACACCGGCCACCCTTCCTTCCTTCCCGCACCCCGCCCCCGCTCGCCGACTACGAGACTCCGACTCCGAGACCCGAAGCGGTATAAGTCTCCCCTCTCGTCGGGCTCCGTCGGCTGTGGCTTCGAGACGTTCTCGCTTGCTCCCCTCATGGAGAGAAACGCCGTCGCCGCCGCCACCGCCGCCACCGCGCTCGTGTTCGCCTCCTCTCCCGGTGCTAAGCCTCTCGCGCGTCTATCTTGATTGAGAGGGAGCGCTCCTCTCTCTTCATCTCGCTACGTCGTTTCCCATCTCTCTCTCTCTCTCTCTCGCGGTTACGAAGCCTAGACAGAGAAAGAGTGGAGAGACAGAGATAGAAAGCGGACTAACCATGCCTACGGTGAACCTGACGAGGACGCAGCGCGCGTGCGAGAGAGAGAGAGAGAGAGAGAGAGAGAGAGAGAGAGAGAGAGAGGTTGTCATTGATCGTCCCGACTGCGGCTTGCGAGCCGCTAAAGGTCCCGTACAAGCACGGGCCCGTCGGCGTGTAGCCGGAGCCGTGTGTATGCGCCTATGTGTGTGCGTATGTGTCGGTGAGCACACGTGCGTAAGCGCTCCGTCCGTTCGTCCGTTCTCGTGCGTGCGGCGGCGGAAACCTTTTTCTTCTTGCGCTACTCGAATTGCAGTGTTATTAGGTTGGCTTGTAGTGATCAGACACGTAATGTGCGTACGGCGAGTTGATATTTTATAAGAATGTGAAAAATGCGACAATCATACGTCCACGTGCATCCTTCATAGATACCGCAATGCAGGCTACGTGAAAATATCCGTAGATATACACCGTCGTTGATGCCGAAAAGAGATTTTATTTAATTTAGAAGGAAACGGACTAAAAAATCTCGATATATTATAAATTTATTGATATAAGTTGTACGTTTTATATTCAATGTATAGAGGAGGAGAGGAGAGAGGAGAGGGGATATAAGGCTGTCCTCTCGTGACATATTATTGAATCCGATTCATTTTTTTTCTCTTTCTTTATGTCTTCTCTGATACAAAGATAGCATTCTTTGCCTGAACACAATAATCAAACAGCTACGTTTAATACTAAACGCCAAACGTATGATACTGCTGACAACGACATTTCTCGGGAAAATTGCGAGCGCTCGGGCGAGCAATTTTTAATCAACGGGGCAAGGGAACTGGGACATCCGGCGCGATAGGTGGCGACGACGGATAAAGGAAAAAGACGGTCTGCGCGCGCGGAGGTTTACCAAGGCGATAATTCGTCGCTCCGATTTCGGGGGTTTGGCTCGGTTAACCGAAACCGTGGCTCCGAGGGCGTGCGCCGCGACCCTTAGCCAATAAAACAGTTGACCTCCTCGACCGGGAGGAGAGTAGCAAGGCGGAACGAGTAAAACGACTGGATCCGACGAGGCCCTCTGCATTTTTGGCGAACGCTGCGAATTCTTCGCTAATGGTTCCCTCTCCTCTCCTCCGTTTTTCGTTCCGTCTCTTTTTCTCCGCTTGCGACGATTTTCGTTCGCGAATAGATCACCATTAATGAGGTAAATACGCCAACTTCGAGATCACATGATGTTTTATAGAGGAAGAATCGTCATTGGAAAACTTGCGGGGATGGAAGATTACTTGATATCTACAATAATATTCAATTTACCGCATTATCATATTTAGTTTTGCTACTTCTCGCCGATCCTAATCGACGTGTATATTTCCTGTAAGATAGAGTGTTGACTAAAAGCTTTTATCTCTAAAAAAATTATAATCTATAAATTCTGACTTTTGAATGTAGATTTCAGACAATACTAATGTTACATAAACCGTACTGCTCGATTATCGCTGAAACGAAGAAAAAAATAAGAACGTCCACTAGTCGCTTTTCGTAATGATACTCGATGCTGATATATTCTCCACATGAGATCCTAACGCCCTTCGACAGCCCTTAGGCGCTTCGGCGGCCCAGCGGCGCTTGATTATTATCACCGCCCCTGCCTCGATAATGAAAGTACATGCGCGCGCGCACGCGTATGTGCGCGCGTGTGCGCGTATTGTGTTGGTGTCGAGAGCGCCAGGGTTCGCCGCCTGGTTGCATTCGGGCACCGGCGCGGCGGACGGGATCCGATGAGAAGAACGAGCGGCGGCGCGAAGAGAGAAACGGAGGGGGCTACAACGAGGGTGGCTTCGAGGCGTATACGCCGTGTCTCGGCCCCGCTGAGTCACGCACTAAAGAGAAACGCGTGAGGTCTCTCTGAGGGACGAACACGGAGGGTTCCGGACGACCACGGGAGCTTCGTGCGGGAATCTTTATTTTTAGCGTTCCCGCCCGGTCCGGGCGGTACTCGTGCTCGATTCCCGAAAGACAGAACTTTTTAAAATTATGCTTTACACACACGTACACGTACGCGCAAAGAGAAATGGAAGGAAAGCTAATTCTTCATTATTAAATAATTGCAGCAATTTTTCTAAAAAATAAGTTTTTGCAATACGTCGTAAATAACGTTCAAATACTGTTTTTAACAAGATGATGAGAGACTGCATCATGTTACAAAAAAAATTGGAGAGATACTTTTCGTGCAGTTACTGAAATTAAGATAACTGTAGTTTTTGACGCGCTTTTTATTATTAAAACGATATCCTAATTCTCGGTATATGTTTTCTCCCTAAAGCCCGGAGATGCAAATGAAGTTAGATTACCATTGCGCCGTATCTCATACATACACACACACGCGCGCGCGCGCAATGTTCTTCTTTACGACACGACGGAATTCGAGCCATTGCGCAAGCAGAATTTTATTTATAAAATCCGCGAGAAAAAGAGAGAGAAAGAGAGTGCACGCGATTTATGGCGAAGCTAGGCCATGTCTACAGTTTTATCTCGACGGTAATGTTGGGTAAAGATTGTTATCGCCGTTATCTCCGTATCGATAACCAAAGTGTACGTTCTTCGTTCGTGTGCTCGAGTTAATGCCACGAGATTAACCCCTTCGTTACTCCGAGCGCGCCGCGTATTCGACCAACTAGAATTGAGTGCCGCCGATTTGCCACATTGTTATGTAATGCGTACGTTTGTCTCTCGATTTATTTGAAGCACCCTTTCGATCGCATCGAATTCTGCGGTGTAAATTCCACAAAGCCAAGTTCCAAATAAATCTAGAAAGTGTATTTCGGGTATTTGTCCGAGAAATTTTTAATCACGTTAAAATGTAATCTTGATTTTTCTTCAAGAATAAGTATTTAATTAGTAAATAAAGAAACGTTTTGATTGTTTTATCAAATATAGAGATCAGATTTAGCATAAAGCATCAAGAAAATGGTGTGTATGCTTCATTTTTTTCAAGAGATTAAAATGTAGGGTTAAAGTCGTCGTATTTTGAAGGGGATCGAAAGGAGTGCAAGTCCGGGGGATGGATTGTTTCGTCGCGGAATAATCCGGGAAGAAAGCGGAACGACGCGAAATTCGCCGGGTATTGAAACAAACTCGTTGTGCCGGGTACACGGATAGGACGAGCGGTGTAGATGCGGCGGAGCAGCCACGGTAGCGTGAAATACGACGCTGCAACCTGGATTTCCGGGCCTTAACTCGGTACGCTTACGGTGTAAATGAACTAACAGAAGCGGAGTTTCTCGTTCATCCCCGGAATACCGCTAGGAATGCATATCTTTCGCTTGAAAAATTAACGGACATCTGGAAGATGACATCTCGCTCCGTGTTAAAATATTATTTTGAAATCATTTTATGTTATAGTTCTGTCAGTGTTTTATTTATACAGAACGTGAAATTGTTCTATGACGGATTCATGACAAAAAGTGAGATTTCAAATAAATTTTTCCTTAACGATAATATTGAGAAATAAAACACATCGACAATGCGTGAAATTCTCAGAGTGTTACTAATGCAACGTAAATGTAGACAGCCTTTAAGTTTTTTTTTCTTCGCGTAAAAGTGTCAATCCCGTACTAGATGCCAGTTGGATTCGCGTCGGATCTATCCGCTAAATTTCCGCCTCGTTTCCTCTCGACGCGTTCCCATCGGCGGCGCACGTATCCGTTAGAGCCGTGGCCGGAATGCCTCCGATAGCGGGACGAATTTCGTCGTTGCGACGAGATTCTGCCGATCGCTCGCATACCGTCCGACATACCGGCCCGCTGTTCGTGCGTCGGTTACGCGGAACGAAAGCGCGCGGATCGAGAGCGCGTATACGCGTCGCGCCGCCACACCGCGCCGCGCCGCACCGTGCCAAGAACTCGGGGGCCGGGCCGGCTGAGCGTTCTGGGCGGCTGAGTTCTGGGGTCCCAGCCGGCCCCGGCCCCCCTCGCGCACTCCGGCGGCTATAACGCGCGGCACGTAACCGCGGCCGGCGGCAATTAGTAGCGGGCCGTCGAGGGAGCCTCGGCCTTTTTCCCCAACCTGCTTGCCTCCGCCCGTTGCATTCTATCTTTTTCTCTCTCTCCATCCTTCCATCTCTCTCTTTCCCGAGCGCATCTATTCCGCTCTCTTTTCGACTCTCTATCACGCTTTATCTCACGTTCCACCCGTTCGCCGATGTCCCGCTCGCACGTCCGCGCTTTAGCAACCACCGCTTCTCTTCTTCCTCTTCCTCTTTCCGCCCGCGGCGTATCCCATCGCTCTTCGCCGGTACATCCCTCCTCTGGTCTCTCTCTCTCCTCTTCTCTTTCTCTCAGGCCGGCTCTCCCGCGGCGCGTTTTCGCTCGCTCATGTGTATACGGTATTCGGATTCCTTCTCTCTTTATCTCTCTTTCTCATTCTCTACGTGATTCTGATCTTCTCATTCGCTCGCTCGCGTGCGCGATCGGTTTGCACATTGAAGAGGAAGGGAGACGGATGAATATCGGTGAAAAAACGACGGAGGTGGCTGAGTTCGGGAGCAGGAGAGGTAGAGGAAGAACGGTGGAGAAAGGGAGAAAGAGAGAAAGAGATGGGGTGATAGTGCGTGTCGGATAAAGAGGGAAACGTGCGAGACAGGGACAAACCGGGACTGTGCGGTGGCATAAAAAGAGGCGTAGCGGGAAGAGAAAAAAAGAGCGAGAGAGACCCGTGGCGAAAGGGAAGAAAAGAAGACGGTGAGCCGGGGCAGACGAAAGCGTGGGACGAAGAGGGAAATGCAGGGTAAAGCGGTTGGAAAAAAAGGAAAGAGAGAGAGAGACGCGAGGTTCGGGGTGGAAGCCGCAGGCTTTTTGTCCCGCCACCGCCGCAGCCACCCGACAAAAATAGACTCCGTATCCCTCGGTTCGTCTGTGCAACGACGTGCGACGCGGAGAACCTTCCGTCCTTCTCTTCTCGTTCGTTCCGGGCGTGAACGCCAACGGGTGTCTTCCGTCCTCGTCGTCCTCTTCCTTCTTCCTTTTACTCCTCTCTCTTTCCGCCTCTCTCACTCTTTCTCGCTCTCTCTCTCGCCTGCGCCTCGCTTTTCCCCGAGGAGCTGTATTCTACGCTCCTCTCCGTCGCTGATGTCCCGAGAGAAGAGGCCGAAGCCAAAAGCGCGCGCGAGAGAGATTGTTAGAGTTAGGGTGGCCAGAGATGAGGCCGATAGAGCACGCCTTGATGATCCTTATCTACCGTAGGCGGCCTGACACCCGATGATGCGGACGTGGGCGCTTAGGTGCTTGGGCGACGTAGGCTAGAAGTCGAGCCCGGTGGGGTTAGGGACAGAGAGTCGACCTCCCTTCTACCTCACCCTACCTCCCCTGCCCTTCTCGCCAACCCGACCGATATACTCATCCGATAACCCGGCAGCGCGGCAAATCGCGATACGTATCGACCCCTTTCCAACGACCGCGCGCGCGCCGAACCCCTTCACTACAAATAAGCTCCCGAACTACTTACCCGCACTCGCGGTCCCATCCGGGAAGCCCCGCGGGGAGGAATAAGGATCGCTACTCCCCGTGGGATACTCCGAAATTGCCGTATCGCTCGCGATAGCTACTACCGAGATTACCTTTCTCTCTCTCCGCGGAATCGCCGGGTGCTCTTCGAAGTTTCAAGAAACGATGTGATTTTGAAAGGCTATCGCGCGAATTATAGCGGATCCGCAAAAAGGGAAGAAGGAGAAGGAAAAAGTAGGTTTAGTTAGATGCGGTTAGAGGAGATTAATCAATAATCACATCTGAGTTTTAAAAGCGTTCATTCATAACTATTTAATTATAACATAGAATAATATTACCTTTATTATCATTATTATTTTACATCTATGGAATAACTACAAAAAACTACAAATGTGATAAAAAGAATTTAATTATTGTTTTCTTTTATTGCATCTTACATAAATTACTATAAACATAACGATGGCATACATATCTTTCGATATCTTGTTCGACAACCGTGAGATTGGTTTCTCAAAATGTCTCAAAATATTTCAAAAATCTGTAGCGGAACGTTATTAGATTGTATATCACTTTAGAGCGGTAATTTGATATATCTTGGGATAAATCTTCAGTATTTCATGAATCGTTTTCAAATTTTTTAATACTCATCTCTAAACGAAAGTTATTATTTGAAACCACATAGCAGAGGGACATATTAAACATTAAAAAACGCTACATTCTTTATTATGTTAATTATTTTAATTAATATATATCACACTCTTATTAAGAAGTCACAAATATTTGTATTTTCGAAGGATCAAGTAGCTTTCTAGTTTCTTCTTAAGCATTAACTTCTTATTTTTACCTCGGAAAATATCATATCTTTTCATATTGCGAATATTAGTGTCGTGGTGATCAAGTCCTTCTCGGTGTCGCGCAATTGTTCGATTCCCCGAGGCGACCGGCCCCCTCAAGTCGGTGCGAAGGCTCACTAGAGCATCCGGCACACGTTTTCCTGGCTCTCCGGGGACGGCGATCGTCGGGACCGAAGTGAATGCCGCGCGCGGGAAAGACGAGAACGGCGAGGGAAAGAGAGAGATAGAAACGAGCTCTCGAGTGAAACTCCTCGCACCCGGTATCCGGTATCCACGGCCAATTAGCCGTGCCTCTCTTACCACTTCGGCGTTTCTGTTACTTTCTTTGTTATCCGCCGCTATAAACACCACCGAGGGTGCTCCGTGGTGTGCACGCTGTACCAATTTATGGGCCGTGGCTACCGGAAGCGTTCTCTCGGACCGGCTTCTCTGGAAAGCGATATTGTCATCTCTTCATCGAGACTTCGTCGAAGGTTCTATATTAAACGTTCTATATTTCGACAAACTTTCTAATTTTTTTTTGTACAATGGATAGCGAAAAATAAGTTCTCAGCGTTCCACATTTGTCGGAAGATATACGACGCAAAAATAAAACCTGCATTTTTAGAAAATAAAAGAATCGGTAAATATTTAATGTACAATTCAGTTCATTCATCTTAATTCCTTTTTTTAGAACGTTACAGAAAACGCAAATCGAGATGTTGTGTTACGTCGAGATATGTTTGCACGAAAGCCATATATACATACGTAAATATTTTATTGCTCGCGCACTTGAGGCGCCGTTCTTCGACGTAACCCGAAATTTCTATTTATGGAGCGTCCGACTGTCGCTGCACATGGCGACACACCGCCGTACGTTCCGACATAATGGGAGCTCGAAACGGCGTAAGCCGTCGACCGAAGAGGCTTGCTTAATACCATCGTGAAGTCCCGACCCGAGCCGGCCCGTTTCTGGGCCCGTATAATGGTCCGCAGGCCCAAGAGGCCTGCCGGGATCGACGACCTTGGAAAAGAGGTGGCGGACCGTTCATACCGAGGGTGGGTTTCGGGGAAACCTCTCATTGATCGCGTGGTCAACTGGAGGTCCATTGTGTTTCCTCTCGCCGCGTGGATTTTCGGCAAATGCCGCTTCGCCCTTCCCCATTTCCTGCCCAACACAGAGCCCGCAGTTTGTTTGTCAGCCTGCACGTGACCGGCCCCGGTATTAGGAATTCTAGCCGGGTCCCGCCGATCGGCCGCCGCGCCGCGCCGTTGCTCTCTTCATTAAGGCAAGTAAATCCCGGCCCGCGGTATCTTTCGAATCTTCGCTCGGGCCGGTCGGACGCTTTGCGTAGCGCGCGTCGCGTCCGGAATACATTGAAAGGCTGCGAAATGCCAGCCGGCCAACCAGCCTCGGCAGTTTCCGTCGCAAATCCGCCGACGACGCGCGCGGCCATGTGCGTAGGCGAGCGTACGGTGTGCTCGCAGCTCGTGGCGTGCTTGTTCGTCGAACTAATCACTCGAGCGGCGCAATTAACCGCGCGTTTATAGGTCGGGTTCCGCAATAAAACGCGCCGCTTGAAAATTATGGCCGGACCGTCGCGATCATTCCGCCGCGCGATTATACCCGCGTCGAATTTGCGTGATTGTTTTTCGTAGGTGAGAATGCGTTTCGACAAAACCGGAATTTTCACGCCTATCAGAGCTGTCGTTAAGGTTCTCCGCTTCTTCACTTCTTCGTAGGACGATCATTGACCTCTATCTCCCGATAATCAAATTGATATTCGATAACGCCTTATTCGACACTTTCGTGATGCAGGAGAGCATCGTCTACCTATAATAGCGCGTTATCGCGCGAGACGACTTGCAATACGTATAAACGATAAACGCGCGAGTAGTTATCGGGCCTGAATGTGTGGTTCTCGCCGTCGTCGCCGCTCGGAATTATCTCCCTCGACAGCGATATCGATTGTCCCGTCAGATAGCGCGCCGCGTGAGTCGGCACTTCGTCGTTCCGCTTCTTTCCTTTTTGATCCGCCGGCGGGATAAGCGGGGCCGGGCCGGGCCGGGCCGAGCCGAGCCGTGCCGTGCCGTGCCGTTCCGTTCCGTTCCGTTCCGGACGAACTCACCATCGCGACATGATCGATTTTCGCGCCGCGCGACCGCTCCCGGCGAGAGATATTATTCCTTCCTCGGTGTTGCGGCGACGAACCGCGATCGATACGCCCGCCGATCTGTCGCTGCGGAACGAAACGCAGTCGTCGAGAAGGCGCGCCGCAATTTTCTTCGACTATTTAACCGACCGCGACGAACTTTCTTCGAATTCTCAGGACACCGCGGCGCGGAGAGGTGAGGAGCACGCCGCCGCCGGCTGGTACTTGGCCCGCCTCGTTTCGCTCGTTTTCTTTTGCAGCCAGCGTGAAACGAGCGAAAACTCGCCGCGCCAGAGTCACGCAACCGGCGATTTTCAACGGGTCTACTACGCCATCGTAATCCGTTGTCGAGAAAACACTTTGTCCCCCGAAATGTATCTACTCAAAACACCCTATTGAGTTTTACTTTGATGCTCGAGCTACTTCCAAAACGCTGGATTTTTATTCCGCTCTGAAAAACACTAGAAATATACTAGATTTTTGTTTTTTTTTATTAAGAATATATATAAATGATTTTTGGATCTCCCTGCTGTGGGAGAAGTGATGTATATTGGTCCTGCAACAATTGACTTATAAATTTGATAACAGTACGTTCAAATTTCTTGATTAATTAATCTTAGCAACAGTAAATTATAAAATTACAGAAACACAATAATTGTCTATAGGTATATTTCATTGCAAGAAACATCTATAAGATTTCAGCATGGAGTATCTGATACTGAATTTTGTGAATCTAATATATGTATAAAGATTGCAATCATACTAAGAATTCTTTCTTTTTTCTTGACGATCGTAGACATATTAATTTTTTATTAATTAAAACTCAGGCCGATTGCATATGTTCTTCTAAATGTGTTGTTCTATTATACAACTGCAAAATGTTAAGATATTGATAGTATTGTTCATTAAAAAAAAAAAAAAATCGCATAACATTTTAAACACGTAAAATTTTAAAGATCAAGATTTTTCCTGTATATGGTCTATTAAAACTTATTCAAGCAGCAAGTTTGAAAGCGCAGTCATCAGAGAGAGATGAAGAATTAAACGCATTCGCATATTATCATTAACATACTACTAATTAATACGTATTGCGCGCTAGTTGAATATTATATATATTTCGCAGCTTTGTGTAAGTAGATGAGATTTCGTTTCATCATTTGTGAATTAATAAGCAGAAGAAATTAGTAATTAAATGCAGCGATATTCGTGTCGGATCTCGGAAAACGATTTCTGCGACCGGTCTCTCTTGTCGTTATTCACCGGTGGCGCTTCCGTTCCATTCGATCCACTACCGGTGAGTTCGCGCGAACGAGTTCCACGTAGGGCGACGGGACCATCGATTTCCAGGCGGCGTCCCACGGTGGCGGTGGCTGTGGCGGTGGCGGCGATGGTGGTGGTGGAGGCGGCGGTGGCGGCGGCGGCGGCGGCGGCGGCGGCGGCGGCGGCGGCGGCGGTTCGTGGCGCCGTGAAAGAAGTCGGAACACGGACATTTAAATCTAAAAACGGCTGGCCGAAACTCCCGACCCCGGGGTAATTGGAGGGTCGCGGAATTTGTTGCTTCGCCGACGTGGTGTGAGGGAGGAAGGGAACGAGAACGACGAGGGAGGGAAGAGGGAGGGCGGAGGGACGCTAAAATACGAGCACCGGTTAAACGCGGGCGGGCAGGCAGGTAGGAAAGCCGGGAGAGAGAAAGAGCGCGTGCGTGTGTTGCGTGTATCTGTGTGCGTCTGTAGAAGAGAAAGAGACAGAGAAAGAGGGAGAGAGAAATAGAGAGAGGGAAGCGTGGAAAAGGAAAACGGCTGAAAAAAGAGCAGGAGAGGGACAAGTGGCCGACGCGATGAGAAATCGCAGAGCGTTTGCGGAGCGAGAGCGTACTTGGATAAAACGGGCGCGCCGCAAATCCGCCCGCGTATAAACGAGTTAGAGCGCGGAATCGTCGACGGTGGCGGTAACGACAACGACTACGACGGCGGCGGCGGTCAGGATAAAGAGGAGCGGAAGCGGAATGGAAGAAGAGAACGAGAGAAAAAGAGAGAGAGAGAGACAGAGAGACACGAAGGGACGGGAAGCGTATGCACGAACCGAGCGACCGGCTGCGCATCCGGGAAAAACCGGTGCTGTACTCGGACCTCCGTGGTCCGAGGCACAGCGGCAACAGCAACATGGAACATAGCGAAATGCGCGGGAAGAAGGAAAAGTGGAGAGTATACCTTCTCTATCCAGTTTATAAGACAGAGACAGCGAGACGTAATAGGTCGTAGACGCAGAGGTTTGCGTGTAATTGGATTCACCCCCTCGGCGCTAAACGCGTCCCACGTTCTTCCGCCCTCATTCTTCCCCCTCGCGCCTTCCCCCGCCGTTCCTGTTGCTGAAACCCTAGGTGCGAACCGCGCCGCTGTCGTCCTTCACCCCCAACGACGACAACGTCTCCACCCTTCGCCTCCACCCGCCTCTCGACCGAATTAACCCCGTGCTATCGCGAGACAGGCGACACGGGGGGAGAGGAGCGGGCGGCAGGCGCAAAAGCCTCTCCGCCGTCGCCTTCGCTCTTATCTTCTTAACTTTTCCGCGGTCGCGCCCGCCGACGTCCCTCGGCGGCTTTCCATGCTCTCCGCCCCGCCTGCGTTCCGTCGTGTCTACTTTAACGTGCGAAATTTCCAACTTCCGCCACCGCAGCGGGTCGTAAAACTCACAGTAGCTGCGGGAGCTCGGTTCTAAGCAAAGAGCTAGAGAGAGAGAGAGAAAGAGAGAGAGGGGTGGAGAGGAAGAGGCAGAAATAAAGCGCGACGAAGAAAGGAACATCGCGTGCGAGTAAGTGAGCGAGCGAGCTCGACGAGAATAGGGCTTCGTGGCGCGTGGTGTGAGAAAGAAACAAAGCGGGTATGTGTGCGAGTTGCGTGAGCTCTAGAGTGTGTACACTCGGCGCCGAACCGGGGCGGATGTAAAAGGTTATATAGCGCACGACCCACCTTTGGAATCGCTCGTGGCCGTTCCTCGACATAAGCGCGGGACGCGCCGATCCGTGAATGATGTTGGATCGTTGCATTTAAAAGATCATTTTAGGGTCCGGCGAACCCCGAAGTTGGGCACGAGCGAGTTTCCGCGTCGCTCGTTTCTCGTATTCTTCGTTATCTCATTTAATCGCTAGCTGCGAGACACGACATATCACACAAGAATGGATATTTTCTTTCTGCGCGCTTTTATCAGTTTACTATACAATGATCGCGACTGATAAGTAAATCAGGGCGATGCAGCTAAAGAGATGCTAAAACACTTCTCGATTAGGAGAACTCGATAATGATTATCGAAATGTCGAAATCCGAGAACCGTTTCAGGATGGAGCGTGTATAATTAATCTTAATCGCGGAAAATATTTTCATGTCCGACGCTGTATAAGTCCAACGAAGTAAAAACGATGTTTGCCCGTAGTTTATTGCACCCTGGAGCGAACTTTTAAACCCATTCGAGTACCCGTATACCCTTCGATTTCGCTATTGTAAAACGCCGCTGGATCTGCGGTCGACGGTAACGAGAGTCTCTCTTTGAAATCCGAACCGGCGCTGAGACCGATCGGTCTGAACGCTTTTCAAATGATCGAGTCGGATGAACGAGCGTACGTGATTCTCGGGTGGTACACCAGGTATAATCATCCTACCGTGCGCGGGACCATTCGGTGGGCCCTGGGCTTTTAGCGGGCCACGATCGGCCAGCTGGTATGTCGTTGATTCGCCAATACGGGAAAGCCAAACCGGGAAAAGAGCCGGGCGTGGTGATACAAAGAGATTCGGGAAAAGGGGTTGTAAAAGGGAGAGACAGAGAAACAACTACTTAACGAAGAGAGACGGATGAAGGGGATGGCGAGAGAGCGAAGGAGAGAAAAAACGAGAGACGGAGATGAGCGAAATGCGAAATTCAGAGCTTGGCTCCTGAAACGGCACGACTCTGCCCGGTTCGGCTTGGCCCGGCTCGGGCCTTGTGCTCGACCCTGCTTGGCCTACAGCGCTGAGCGCCTTCTCCTCGTCCTCCACTTCGTCCTCCCCCCTGCCTCTTCGCCACCTCCTCTTCTGCAATTTCCTCTTCCTTCTCTCTCGCCAGAATGCCGAACGCGAACGTCTGGTTAATGAGGCGCACGCACACACGCTCGCGCGCACGCGCAGCGTGCCCTCGTCGCCGTTCCCCTGCGTCGCCTCGACGGTCCCCCTGCCTTGCCACCGGTCTCCCTCCTTCGACATTACCCTCCGCCGCCTCTGCCGCCCGCTTCTTTCTCCATCGCCGCCGCCGCCGCCGCCGCCGCCGCCGCGGCCTCAAACACAATGCGCCACGTCGCACTGCCTAGGCGTCACGGTAATGACATACTCCCACATGCATGCTCGCCGTCCGATATCGCAGCATCTATACTAGTAGTGGCAGCGGCAACGGTAGCGGCGGCGGCGGCGGTGGCGACAGCATCCGCGGTAGCAGCTGCAGCCGGCTGCCGCCAGGAAGCTACCGCTAGTGAGCGAGCGAGCGAACGAACGACGCGGTGAGAGCGAGAACGGTGATTGATCGCGCTGCAAAATCGCGCGCGCGGGGCTATCGTCGCACAGTCGCCGACACCTGTGCAACCGACACCGCGAAAGGATTGTCGCGATTTTTTCTTTCTTTTTTTTCCACCCGAGGATTTCCAGATCCAGCTTGTTTTATATATGCGATAGATACAATTATCGGTCGACTTCGCCGAATCACGAAGTAGAACGCACGTAGTTCATCGCACACGAGCGGTAGACCTGATTAGATTTCGTCATGCTCTGAATACTAAGCAGAAAACTTATACACGGAAAGACCGGAATTTTTTAGAATCTAGGAAAAAAAAGCAAACGTCAGTTTTGGCACTAACAATTCGTGGGTCGAAAACGTGTGCGCGGGAAACCCGGGAATGATCCGTCGTAAAAATATCGAGGCAGAAAACATCTCGCGGATATTCTTCGGACTGCAGACTCCACACTGTTGACGCGCGTCGAAATATCTCCCTCGCTAAAACGGGACTTCTCCTGACGTAGGAAATAAACGCGTGTAGCTAAAAACGAAGGCGAGACCGTAGAACTTGGCGCGAACTTTCGGTACTTAAATCACTGGCCGTTTCGGACGGTTGTAGTGCGAATGGTCGGTGCAGTGTCGATATCGAGGCAAGCGTTTAAAATCCGCGGAAAGATAAGTACTTCAATCCACCGATACCCCGGTATACAGGTCGATACAGGCCCGTTCTGGATCGGCCGGAGGGACCGATATTCCCGCGTGCAATCAGATATCGTGATACCTAGCAACAGCTATGGATACACCAGTGACGGCGACGGGCAGAGCAGCATCGTGTATCGATGCAGCCGGCTGTTCGAGGATAGGAAGCTATTCTACGGACCGTCTCTAATACGCCTGATCTTAACGATGAAACAATCAAGATCGGACAGTTTCGCAAGAGCAAATAGCCGCGATCTCACCCTTCCTCGCCAGATAATTTTGAAATAAACGCTTGGCATGCGCACCGGGCGGCTCCAGTTCTACCGGTTCTTTCTAAGATATCTTGTTCTTCCCCCCGAACTCATACTATTAACCCTTGATCGTATATCAATGATTTTAACATTACCGGAGTATACAAGTCTGGATTCTAATTAATGAACGGATGTGTAAAATAAATTCAACATCTCATTTTTATTCGCAGAAGTAAAAGTGTTCTGAGTCTAAAATAAAGATTAAAGATATACGAAATACATCGTAATATGCATATAAGAAAACACGATATGTATGATAATGTCCCGGAATCTTCCTGTTCTCTCGCAGTCCGACTGCGGTCGGATATTCTCGTTCTTGCTATTTTTTCGCGGCGGCGGCGGGAGCGCCGAGCGGGAACATAAAGGGCGCGATAACGTTGGAAAGCGGAAAAACAAAGCGTGCGGCTGCGAGTGCCGCGACGAGAGAGGCCGAGAGAAGGAGGAGCAGGAGGAGGTGGGGGGAGGAGAAGGTGGAGAGAGCGGTGCACGTTGCGTGAGCGCGAGCGCGCGAGTGGATGGATAGCGAGGCCTTTTGTGGAGAGGAGGCGCGCCGCGCCGCACCGCGGCTTTTACATCTTCCGAGCCGTTTCCATCAACTTTTCAAATCATGCGCGAGCGAAACCCCCGTTCCGCAGTACCGTGCCCGAGAATCCGTGTCGGTACGTATCATGCGACTCGCCGCGCACGCGAGTCTTCTCTCTCTCTCTCTTTCCCTCTCTCTTCCATCGCGAACATGTAGCAGCTACCGTTTTACCGGAGAGGAGAGATCCGAGGCCGGATAACGAGATAGGCGAGGCCGCTTCCCGCAGCAAGCCGCAAACTTGGACGCATCGAGCACGCTCGATGATCGCGCGCCAGCTTTTTCCCTATTCAGAGACGCCGGCGGGATATTTCCGGACCCGGGTGTTAGCCGCGCAGAACGCGCTCCGTGTCGGCTTCGATTATAGTCGCGTGCTTAGACGAAATAGGGAAATAGGCGAAAGATTCGCTTACGTATCAAACACCAGCGTTTTACAGGATTTCGCAGGATATCTCAGGACTCTGGCGCGCGCTTTCTCTTATCCGTTCAACAGCTTGATTTTTCTATTGACTTGATGCAGATGTGGAAGCTCTTTAAATGATAAATCGCTAGGGCTTTGGTAATGAGTAGGATATTCTGTTTGGAATACTGTTGGTGATAATGACGATAATTATATTTTCCACCGATTGTTTCACGCGCATGTGATTTCCTGTCTTGCCGTTGGCTGCGGGTTTTAGGTCTGATCAAACTCGGCGCGAAATGATATTAATGCTGTAATTGATTGGCGCCGTTATAATAAAATGACATAAATGAGAGCAACTTGCAGCCAGGTTTCACCGTTGCAATATATTACGCACACATATGCATACACGTGTACTGACCACGCATATCATATCGGCGATAGATTTGTGATACGCGTGAGATGACTCGTGCCCTTTAACCTCGCGATAAATGTGTGGGATTACAATATTTATGTTTAAATTAAATAATTAAAACGAAGATTGTGTGTGTGTGTGTGTGAGAGAAGAGTCTACATCAAATTCTTTTTATGTATTTACAATTTGTGGAATTATTAAGCGAATTTGTGGAAGTAAATTGATGGGAAACCAAGAAAATGATACAGAAATAATATGTTCATAAATTATATTTTAACAAAATATATAAGAAAATAATATTTCTTTCACAAATGTGACAACTGAAAGGTCTTGTTATATCTTGTATAATTTGTTCTCTTTTTCTCTTCGGATGTATTTATGTAATATATATTATATACAATATATTGTATTATATGTTGTACTATACCTTGATTATTCGAAGTTATCGCGAAGATGATCGCAGGCGCTACTTTCCATTAAAAATACTGACAGGTGCCGTTAACACGATGCAGAATATATCGCGATGCGTAATCAGACTCGCGCGGCTCTATCACTCGAAAATCCACTTCGACCGAGCGTACGAGGGCGGGCAGGCGAGCGAACGAACGGTTCGACGAGCATTCTCGCGATTTACGGCAATAAGGAATTATTAGCCGGAATGTCTCGCTGGAGAGACTCCGGATTACACACGTACGTCCGATGGTAAAGCGTGTGCGACGCGGCATTGGCGCGGAGAGGTGGGCAGGGGATGAGAACACCATCGAATTCGAAGCGACGAGGCTCGATGCGTGACACGGTAACGCAAACAGAAATCCGACACGCCAGGCGGACAGAGAGGACGGACGGACGACGTTGGGGGTTGAGGGGGTGGGTGTCACGAGGGGGTTGAATCGGGTAGACAGACGGCGACAGAGAGGACGAGCGCGACGCGGGGGTGGGCGAGACGGGGCTTATATCGTTCGCGTTGACTGCGGATCGTGCTCTCTACCCCGTGGTCTCCGGCTTCCAATGTCGACGAGGGTGGAAACGCGAACTCGTACTCGTACCACAGTCGAGGTCCTCTTCTCTTTTTAGCTCTTTTTTTTTGGTCGCTGACCATAGGAGGACATGCAAACACGCGCACGCATTCGCTTGATGAACGAGAGAGGCGGAGTGGTAAAGTGCAAGAGGGAAAAAGAGAAAGATAGGGAGAATGAGAGCGGAGAGGACAGAAGCGCGGTCACTTCCGTAATACGTTTGTCGCCCCGCCGGCGTTTTCACGTAAATCGGGGTTGAACAACGGAAACCCGTCCCTAGTGATTCGCTATCGACGAGCTTCCTGGGAAACCGGCCAGCTGCCGATTGACTTTGCTTTTAAGTAAGATACAAGATTGCACCAGTTGATCTGATTTTACTATGAAGAATATGGAATTAAACCTGCGTGGGTGTCAAATAATTTTAAAAGACCATTAGGAATTAATTATTCTGTTTCTTTTCTAAAATCAAACTGATTTTATCAATGTTACAAGCCGTTTGATTAACTGATTAAAGAAATATTTATAAAACTTTCGTTTTCTTTGCCAAGTTTATTTCGGTATAGACGTAAAGTCGGCTTTTGCGAAAATACCAATTCTGCAAATTGCTCTTTCAATAATGAAATTCTGCTAAAGCAATCTTATTCTAATTCATAAGCTCATAACAAGTATCTCACAATCAAATAAAAAACCTCAAGTATAAGTAGCTGACATTATATCATATATTATCTAGAATAACACTCATAACATTTATGTCTTTTGATGGATTATCATGTAAGATTCAAGATATTTCGAAATATTTTTTATAGAACGGCGATTCTCTCTCTCTCTCTCTCTCTCTCTCTCTCATTTTTCTCTTTCTCTCTCTTACACACATTCATTTTGAGACGCATTACAAGAGACCACCGCGTTCCCATAAACTTTCGGCCTTAAATGCTTCAGCTCGAAAAGAATCGCGGATTTCGTATTCGGAAAATTCCTGGTATTGTTCCAAGATTGGCGAACTCTTCCGTGCCAGACGCAGTCGAGGAGTTCGCGACCCTTCCTTTCGTCGGCGGATGACCCCGTTGACTCCTGCATATCATCCCGGCGATGCCACTCAGTTTTTTCGATTCAATTAGCGTTTTCGTTACGTAGATTGCATCCGTGAAATGGATATTCTTCCGTTCCAACCTGTAATGTTATCGATTTCATTCATCATTTACAGCGTTTTATAGAAGATTAATAATTATAATTTGCACAATGTAGCATAAATGATTATTCAAATAATATTTATTGTTAGATTTATTGTTAGCATGTTATATTTGCTAAGTTGTTCCGTTATAGGAAGAAATCTCAAACTTTTCGTACATTTAATAGAGGTATTGTATCAATAGAAATATTTTATTATTAATCGATCGCGAATACTATATCGTCAGCAAAATACCATATCGTCAAATATCGATTTCCGATATTTAGCCGCTAATTAGAAGCCGCAGACCATATTAGCATGGCGTTATATTTTGATAAAATATATATAAGCAGTAGAGTATTATAAATAGAATTATTGGTAATTTGCGATATTATCAGAACATGTTTTAAATCGATCGAGAATATTAAATTGATTTTTGATTGCTAATGAGAAACAGCCTGGATCGCCTCGGGGAATAGCAAGGCTTTTCGATAAACTATATAGGTTCAACGAGCAGGAGAGAGTACATAAAGGGATGTTTAGTGCGCTTAGGCTTTTATCTTTTATCGGGACATTCTTAATCGACTGTGCTAAGGCTACATCGTTGTCCAACGCATATCGATTTTCGATACCAAATCGCTAATTAGGTTCGATCGGTGGGGATTAGTGGCGCACGTTTCCGACGAGATATATATTCAAGAAATAGAACTGTAAATGCGCATCGCTGGCGAGCCGCTTTACCTTTTAGCTGAGACACGCTCTTAATCGACCGCGAATACTACATCGGCGCGGCCACACCGGCATCGATTTCCGATATGGAGCCGCTAATTAGAGCCGGCGGGCCGCGCCGCGATGCGACGCGACGGTCGGGACGGGCGCGACGGGGTTTATCGCATTTCCAGGCGTCGCTGATATTATATTAGCCGGCCGGCCGATCGGTCGACCGAGGTGGAGAACGGTCTCGGCATAACGCGGTCTCTCCCGCGTAATTTAGGTTTCACGTAGCGTGTATCTCTTTCGCTCTGTCTTTTTCTTTCTCTCTCTGTCTTTCTTCAAGCGCGCGCTTTTTACAGCGAGGCTTACGGGCCGGTCGGCCGGCCCGGACTCGCTGCGACTCTTTTCACGCGCTCTCGCTACCCCCTTCTGCCCCCCCCCCTCTCGGAATGTCTCCAGCTTTAACTCAGTTCATCTCTCTTTCTCTCTCTCCCTCTCGTTCCGTATAATGCGCGGCGGCGCGACGGTAAGCCGGCTAGCAGCTGCTTGCCTTCCGTGCACAACCAGCAAGGCTAGCGGCCCGATCTGGCTGGCCCGTTCCTCCACGTACGGCTCTCCACGCATGGAATCTCCGGAGATTCTCTCCTCCGCCTCCCGAGCGTCTCTCCTCTTCCTCCTCCTCCTCCTCCTCCTCCTCCACCACCTTTCCATCGCATCGCCGCACCGTCACTACTTCGTCGCCGCTACTTCTGCCAGTGCTTGCCGCCGTTCCACCGGCACCGACGGTATCCCACTTCCCATCCCGTTCTATCTCCCTCCTTCTCTCTCCCTCTCTCGTGGATCCTTCTGCGCGCATCCTCTCTTTCCCCCTCGAACATAGATGTGGAGAGTCTCTGCGTGTGTAGTATCTCCTCGTGACTTCCAGTTTGTCGCGGACACCATCCTCGTTCCTTCGCTCGTTCGCTCTCGCTCTTTCGCTCGCGCCACGAGCTTCCCCTCTGGTGTCCCTCCCCCCCTTCCTTCGCCCTACGTCGTGGTCGTGCCCCCCTACACACACACGCTCCGGCTGTCCCGCTTACTCTGTTCCGACACCGCAGGCGGCTCCGAGCGACGCCTGCGCGAGAGCGAGGGAAAGCGTACTTAGTGAACACGAGTGTGAGCGGGATGGAGCGCGGTGAAGAGGCAGAGAGTCAGAGAATGCCGAAGTTTGGTCCGCGGCTGCCGTCGCCGCCGTCGCTGCCGACCGGACGGACAAGTATTGTCCGGATCCCGTCCCGCTCCGGGCTTAGGGGTCCCGTTTGAAGGTGCAGCTGGGGAGAGATTCGGGGGGGAGGGGGGAGAGGCCTCCCGAGTCAGATATGAATCTTTGTGCCGGGAGGGCGGCCCGCACACTCGACGGCTAACGGCGGGGTGGCATCCGTCCTTAAAGAAAGAAGCGGGGAAACGAGGAGACGGAGGGGGGCCACGGCGACGAGCTCGTGTAATAATTTATTCCGTTTAGGCTCCCTGTCAAGTCTCTTCGACGCTGGATCCGGGCCCTTCTCCTCCTCCTCCGCCTCCTCCTCCTTATTCTTTTCTTCTTCCTCCGCCTTCTCTCGTCTGCGCGCTCTCTGCCGCTCCCTACGGCTCCGGAGGGCCCGCACGCGCACCTCATTCGCGAGCGTATATATATATGCGTGTGATCGCCGTGGTCCTCAAGTCCGAGTACGTTGCTCGACCGGACTTCGTGAATACCGTGTATCCGGTACCAAGGGGGTACCGCGTACGTTAGCAATCTTCTGAGAGTATACGCTACATATCGGATTCGAGTCTCTATTCGTCTCACAACGGCGGTCGATGCGCGACGAACATCGGGGGAATCCGTGACAGACTGGGAGCCAGGAGATAGATGGAGGATCGTGATCTCTCTTCACGTGTTGAACGGAGGGAAGAAGGAGATACGGAGCGACTCCGCGCTTCGTTTCACTTTGCGTCAGCATGACGGTACTTCGAGAGAGAGAGAGACAGAGAGAGAAAGAGCGAACAGCCGATAACGCGACATCTTCTCGTCGGGAATCGCATGACAGTTTAGCGTGACCCCGCTCGATCCGATTTAGAGCGAAATAATAAATCGTAGCGAGAACGATTACGTCGTAAATGCGACGTTAAATAGTGTTTTCGTATTTATTGGTTTTTCTATTAATTATTAGATATCAATTATCATACGTATTAATTACGTATTACTATAATCTAACTGTCATACTTCTCAGATCTGATATCAGTTGAGATGATACATATTGATAAAGAAAACTCGTTCCGGGCCTAACTGCATTAGACAGTTATTAGTTATATAAGTAGAGGAAATGCAAATGAAAAAAAATCAGGTTATACCACTTTTTCATAAGAGCTGGAACCATGGGTCCGATAGGACACGAGAATGATGGGTTAAATGCTGATATTTCGCATCGTCATTGTGTGATGGTACAAAACGTCACGATGAAACGTAATAACGTTGTAATAAAACGCGACCGTTCGCTCACACGCCACACGTCGGCTTGACTTTTACGTCGCGTTCATCTGACATTTCGTGACACCGGGTTACGCAAGCGTGATACTGCCCATCGGTTATAATTATTCGACCGCCAATTAAACGTGTTAGAGAGCGCCGGTATTTCGCTCATTCATTTTAGTCGCGAGACTTGCGACGTAGAGTTCAACGAGACGCTTCGTCTGTCAAAAATAAAGCACCGCTTAATCTAAATGCACGGAGAAATATCCGAATGCCTTCCAGGTTCAGATTTGCTTAATATCATTTGAAGTTTAGGCGGTGTTAAATATTTATACGCGTTAGAGAAATACGTACGATACAATTCTTACAGTTTCTTATACATAGAATGATATAAAAAAATATTAGCGCTCAATCGATGTATAATTAGTAATCGTATATCATGTAATTCCTGAAGAACGAAATAATGGCCGAAACTAATGTATTATCGATGCATTACGTTTATTCACATTTCATAAATTGTCGACCCTCTTGAGAAATTTTGTTTTCATCAAAAAGCTTTTATATAATATCAATAAAAAAAAAATGTTTTTATCTACTTTCCCGTTAAATTTCGTGCAAGCTTTCAAGTTCCTATCTACTGCGCGATTCTTTATAATTCTTCAGCACTAACAAATTATCTTTTAGAATACGCGTCTCGTCAGGTTCCTATAAATTGCTAGAATATTAATGATTAATGAACCTCAGCACTCGGAATTACGAAGGCGATCATTATCGCGTACAATCTCATCGAAGCGGTCTTTGGTGTTCGCGAGAGTATTTCCGGGGACGGGCGGACGTTCCGGTTTTCCGTCGGATCGTCCGGTTAGCGAGCGTGCCGGACGCGGCTTTTCGGATGATTGGCCGCGCGACCGGCGCGCGCGATCGGTTTCCGGTCACGGGCCGTCCCGGATTCCAGGTCGGCGCGTTGGTGTGAGTTGCTGACTGCCTACCTCTCTTATCGATTCGTGCGCTTCGTCGTCGTCGTCGTCGTTGTCGACGTTGTAGTCGTCGTCATCGTCGTCGTCGTCGTCGTCGTCGTCGTTGTCGTCGTCGTCATCGTCGTCGTTGTCGTCATCGTAGTCGTCGTTAGCGATGCGATGAGGAGCCACTCGGACGGACGGCTCTCGGGACGACGAGTGGTTTTACGAGTGGACAGTTAGGGTCGGCCGGGAGAGCGATGAAAGTTTCCTTCCCTCGCGTTTCCGCAGAGGGGGGTCCGACGGGTCTTCCCTCGCGTCGCAGCACCAGGCTCGTCCGGTATTCCAAGAAGGTACCGGGACACTTTTTGATAGCTACGATCGCACGATAAAGCGGCCTCCATTACTGGCGAAGATGCTGGGAGTGGAATTTTTTGGGGAAAAACCGTTCTCTATCCCTTTTACCGATCGAAAGTATTAGGATGAAGATAATCTATTTATGTGTTTGAGATGTGTTTTCGTAGATAACATATATAGCATTTTTAATACAAAAGGAACGAATCTTTCTGGCATTTAAATAAAAGACACATGTTAGCATCTTGGTTGTTAAATATTGCGTATATTAACGGATAGTCTTAATATGAAATGCTCCATCGTGCTTGATCTCAATAACGGAAATCTTATATCTTATACATTTTATTTGTATTAATGAATATAGTGAAATTTAGAAATTTTTTCTTAATCAAGATATTTGTTTGTGATAGACTTCATATGGAGTTTTGGAATTCAATATAAAGAGGATAAAGTGGATGCACTTTTAAAAAATGATTCAGATGGAATAGACGATGCGAAGAAAAGTTCCGCTCGCATTTTTCTGTATCGATCTGTAGCGGTTTGTGGGTGTAACGCGAGTACGCCCGAAGCTAATGGGACGCTTTATGGTGAGTTTGACCTCGATAACGCGGTTCGCGGGATGTACCAAGAGAGCGGACGTTATCGGAAAAATCTACAGTCGGCGCTTTTGGATTTAAAAAGCGCGAATAAAACGGTCGCGAGGAAAAATCGTTCTCGGTAAACAAAAAAGCCATGATTAGCGTAGCGCGATTTCGCGGGAATCGGGAATTGTATCGCCAATATACACATATACGCATATGTATGAAAATCGCGCGCTCTTCGCCTCCGCGATATACTTGTAAATTATCCCCATGCTCGGCGGCTCGAGTTACCAAAGAAGCCGTGGCCGCGTTGGAGAAGTTCGAAATTGCTTCGGAATGATTTCGGCGAATGGATTCGATATGCTCGGTTCAAAACGATACCTCCGCCCCAATATCAAAATCTCTCTCTAATATCTCCGTTTAGATTATTGCGTCGACAAAATATTCCAATAAAGCATATCAAGGGGGTGTCTCCTAAACATCCTTATATGCCAAAGTAACCACTAGTGTCATTCATAATGAATAACGAAGTCCTTGGCATTTTTAATCGAAAATCGCTGATTTAAATCCGATTTTGTTCTCTGGATTTTGCTGCACTTTTCATTAGTTTTGTTTTTATATCATATTGCATTTCAACTTTCCATTATGTTACATAAATACTTTTCCGTACAATATATTCAAAAGATTTATTTGAAATGCGGCTATTATGCCTTCGAAAGTTCTATAGGTTTATTTGAGAATCTTCTTATTTCTTCACAACATGCGGGATAGTCGGAGCAATTTAAATTTCTGCAATTGTGAGAAAAAAAGAGGATATGTCTCTGGGCGTTCGTATGTAATTTAATTCAATCGTTAATCGAAAATTCCACAATCACCGCGACACAATGGTCGGAGAAATGCTGTAATAAACCCGATTCTGCTTCCGGCGAAAAAAGCGACTGCTCGACAGGACCACTATGTCTCATCGCGCATCTCTTTGTTCCGTCTTCCCGCTTCCGAATACTTTTTCTCCTTGGATATCGAGTATGACTTCGATGTTGAGTCGGAGCTTTTCTTCGCGCGGGTCCCCATTCTTCGTTAACACGGCCGTCTCTTGTGTTCTCTCTCTCTTCTTCTCTTTCTCTCTCCCTCTCTCGCATTGTCTTTCTCTCCTATTCTCTCATTCCTCTACTCCGGCGCTGGCATCCCGCGGCACTCAACAGGGGCCGGTCGTTTATCTAAATGGCTACTGGGTGGCCCGGCCGACCGTGTCCCGTCCCAACAAACCAAAACTAACCCAATCACACGCCTCCCGGGCTCCGACGTGCCGAAGAAACGACCCCGAGGAGAGCTGATATCCTAAGCTCGGTGATTGTCGTGCCAGCAAAACTGCGCCAGGATTTCTCGGTACTACGGTCAGGCCTGTGCCCGTCTGCCCGTCTGCCCGCCTCGGGTCGTCGTATCGCCATTCTCGTTATCATCGTCGCTTGCCGGGTGTAATGGAGGTAATCCGACCTCGTTGAGAGAATATTTAACGGTCGGTCCCCCTGCCCGCGCGCTCGCACACGAACGATGCCGTGCTACTTTCCCGTCGCTTCCTAGTATCGTTGTTATGCAACGTTACGACGCCACTTCGGTACTGTTTCAATAGCCAGGGCTAGCGCAGCGGTCGTCCTCGACTCATTGATACGCGCTTTCCGAGCGAGACCGTGCTCGCGCAGATTATGTTTTACAATCGCCGGCGACGACCGCGGTTACACGCGACTTCGCAGATACTGTGAAATTGTCGTTTAAGTAACTAGTACCGGAGTAGTCGTACCGGAGACACTTCTAAGCTGGATGTATCGTCAAAAGAGACGACACATATTGTCGTGAAAATCATCGCGCTCATTTTAGATCCCCTGTCATCGTGATCGTGCAATAAAGGCCACAATAAGACTATATAGGCATCAGTAAATATATGTGATTAGATCGCACTAACAATAAGAAAAAAATGGTTCGAGGAACATTATAGCTAGATTATACGGATTGAATGTCAATTAATACTGAATATATACTATAATATTTTAAACATCGCAATTACTGCTCGCGAACAGCGCATTAGTTGGTGAAAACTCCGCGCACATCGCGGGAGTCCCAGTCGTTTAGATAGCTCGCCGATATCTCGCGAGAGCGGAAATATTCGAAAGTGCTCGCCCGCGCCGGTGATGATTACTGTTCCGAGCTCTCCTCCCTCAGCGCTTCTTTTCTTCTCATCGCGCGAGAGTGCTCCGCCTGTTATCTACGCCGGAAGAGGAAGCGATTCGCGCGGACCACCCGGTACGTGACTTTTCTCCCCGTCCGCGCGCGAATCGCGGCGCGGCGTCCCGACGCTGAGCGGTGCTGAGCGGTGCGGCGCGATTCCCTCGTGAATTTTTTTAATCCGCTTCGCCGGTCGCCGTGTCGCGCTGTTTTCTCCCCTCGGCATTGCGCTGCGGCGGCGGCAGCAACGTTCGGGTTCGTTTAAAATGCAAACTCGTTCGTGGTCCGCGGGGGCTTTAAAAACAGCCTCCATATCTATCTGGATTTTCGTTTCGCCGTGCCGCCGCACATCTTGGCCCCGCCGGGGTCTTACGCGCCTCATATAGGGATTTATGGCAGCGCTGACGCGTTTCTATTCTGGACCGTCTCGTCGCGTCGAGAAACATCGTCTCCCGACGCGTTCAGTTCTTTCTTCACCGTATCACTCGTACTTAGCGATCTTCTTTTCGGCGAATCACTCGATTAAAAAGAGCGGCTATAAGCAATTGATTGAAATTATTCCACATCGATTGACACATTTTTTAAATCATGGACACATGTACATTTATTTAAACTAATCAATTTTTTTCATTTTTCTTTGGCTTACGTTATAACTTTTATGTAGTTTTCTTGGAGTGGCAGGCTGTGAAAAACATTAGATTTCAAGATTAAATTACAGTAAATATACCTTTCATATTGCTTCTGATAATCTTATTACTATATAAAATAAAGAAAAATTGTTCCTTGAACTTCTCTGTTTATTAGCAAATGATTTATGCAGCGCAAAGATTTCCCTATTAGAAGTTGCCTTTTTGTATGCGAGCGTAGAATAAATTTGTTGTCTCAGACGTTTTACATTTTGCAAGATATGTCACGCGGTTTTTCTTCTGAAATTCTCATTTCCCAGATAAAAGAAATCGTATTGCTTCTTTCAAAATTTGTTTTTCTTAAGAATAAACGATTCTTTCAGATGTTGGATTTATATAATGTGTGTCGCGTTTTTTATCCATAATTCTTTTTCAATAATTGCACCTGTAAGAAGATTTTAGCCCGTATCGCAATTGCTTGATTAGCACCTCACGATCCTGAACGTGATTTTCGCATCGCAAAAAAAACTCGGGATCGAATGGTCACATTTAGCGCTGAGCGTTAGAGGTGAATGCGGGTTATTTTCCCCTCGCGCCTTTATCTCGAAAGAGAGGCAGGCGAAAGTGAGATCGGGTTCTCGGCTTTCCTGGTAATTTGACAGAGCGATAAAGCCAGTTCTACGCTCCTTTGACCGGGAGGATGTTGATTCAATGGCCACTGATGCATTAGATGATCGTCTAATCATTGACGCAGATGTATACGTTGTGAGTAAAGGTGAGGGCGAGACGCGCTTAATTAGCTTGGCCGTGTAACGCGGAGCTGACACTGAGGGCAGCTCGGATAAAGGGCTAAATTTATCCCCGATAGTTCTTTGAGCCCCTTTGGTTGGGGCACTTATCGTATGCGTGCACGCACTTCCGCGTTTTAATCCTCTGACGCGGTGCTCGGTGTCTACCGCATTTAAAAGTGCTATATATAATAATAATAAAAATATAAAAGAGTATCTACTATAAAGGGGTACGATAAGACAATTATCAGCGCATCGAAGTTCTTTTATATTCCAAAGATACGGAAGACTTAATAATTTTGAGATAGAGCGTTCTATCCTCTTCTAAATGACGATAAAAATTACCGACATTCTCCTCTTCTAAAAAGAGCATGTCATCGATACTCGAATCTATCGAAATATTGTTGTCGCTTTTCCGCGATGCCGATTGGTTCTCTTATTGCGCTTACTTCATGGCATATTTTGACAGTTGTGTGGTTAATAGTGTAATAGTAACAGTGAAATATTAAAAATAAATAGCGTCTGTGATGTCTAACGCCATAAATAATAGAGTAAAGATACGATTTTGAATAAAAGATGCAGTCAATTTAAAACTATACTTTATGCGATGATATTTCGTGTCTATCTTCGATTCGCCTTCCGTACCGCGCGACCATTTCTGTGAGAAATATTGCATTACGCATATTTGCCAATAAAACGATTTCCCGTTCGACTCTGATTAACGAACATGTAAATAATTGTTCGCATTCGTATTCGTAAACGTACACTCGGGAGCATTAATGCCGATTGGTTTTCTATTAATCTATTTTTATTCTGTCTTTAACGAGGCGTAGATTTGGGGCGATTAAATAAAGTTTTCCCGCAACAATTGAAAATCGTTTGAATTGCTCCATTAATGTCGTGGTTATTTTCGAAGGAGGCAATTTGAGAGCGGTAACTATTAATTCGAGCACGAGGGCGATTTTTCCTTCGAAGGACGGCTTGCGAATGATCGGATAGGCGTCGCTATTGTTATCTCGCTTGACCACAGCCACTTAAGCTCGCGCGCTAAACTCCACGAGTTCAACTTTACCCTTCAACAGGTGTTTAGGGAAATACAATAATGTCGCGCATGCGCGCCGAACTTCTTGAGGTCGCAAAGTTCGCTGGAACAATCTGACCGCGACCATGCCCGCGGGCGATGCCGGTACTTAGGACGAGATTAATTAAGATTACGCAGGACGCGCCGCGGTTCTCAACCCCCGGCCCGGACAGGGACAAGTAAATTTCGCGCGGTTGATGAGGAATTCCGTTAATGCATGCGAGATGGGAAACGGCGAGGCTTGATTAGGAAGATGCGTTGTGAGATTAGGTCCAAGATCTACTTGTCTTAATCAGTCTGAGCGAAATCCTAATTCTAAGGAATGGATTTCATTTTTTATAAAAATGTATTATTAAATAGCTTCTCATAATATCGTGAAGTACTTACCTACGTATGATGGAGTAAAAACGAAACTGTCGAGAAAAATTTTTCTTTGCAATCACAATTGGCTAAAATACTTCCCAACCTATTTTCTTTCATGATATAATATAGAACGTAGATAGCAAATTATATTGACTTACTACAATACATTTGACCTCGTTTTTTTTTGCAGTTTTACTAAAACTTCAGAGTTAAAATCGCCAAAATTGTGATTATAATTAGAATTTTTTTAAAATCGAGGTAACGAGTGAAGATTATTTTATCAAAAGCAGGTAATGTTATCTAGGAAAATTCGCTTGCCAGTAGTCGGTAAAGTAGACTGTCAGGGTTATGTCGGTAACAGTTGGTGAACCAAACACACGTTTGCCGATTGAGAAAGGTGAAGGGACGTTCCAAGTTACCTTTTAGTCAATAGGTGGCGTCTGAATATAGTATAGTTCTTGAAAAGCTGTTTAAATTAATTATTATATATATCTGTGTGTAACACAACTTTTTATTAAATATTGAATCGCTTATATTATATTCACTTTCTTTAAGACTGTAAGACAATAGAAACTGCGAAACATAAAATCGTATCTTACCATTCTTTTATACATATAACATTTCATTAAATTTATTATATTTGCACACAATGATGAATTAAACATGCTTCTCACCATTTCTTGTATTTAATTCTGTTCACAGGCGTTAAATGGTGCGGAAGGTACGGTCCCACCAGGAAGAGTGTACAAGAAAGTCGCAATTGTGGAGAATTTCTTTGACATCATCCACGCCGTTCACGTTGATCTCGAAGGACGTCCTGGGAAGCATGCCGGTCAGAAGCGCACCTACAGAACGGTAAGTCGCAGTCGTAATTTTAAGCTGTGATAATTTAAAGATAATTAAAAAAAATTATATTTACTTTCGCAAATGTTTTGTTGGAAACATATAGACATATTAACATATAAAAGAAGCGTTTGTTTTATCGGTTTAGATTTAGAAATTAAAAATGTCGCATATATAAGTTGAAAAAATACAATTCTATATTTAAAGAACGTAAGTTGAAGTGACCTGTCTTCAATTGTCAAGGCCTAATCGCTCATCTCCGCGTGCAAACAATATCCCCTCAGCATCCGACTCTTTGGTTCAAGGCTCGGCACTAACTGTCGAGTATCCGTCGATCCGCGAAGTGATCGAATTCAGAATTCGGGCGTTATCGGTAAAACGGTGAATTCCTGCATGGTTGCCCGCGACACGCGATATTTACCGTTCCCGAAGGAAGGCATCGAGGCGTTCAAGCGTCGAACACTCGATACCACACGTCATCTCACATGTTCCGGCGCATTCGCGTAAACCTCTCTCTTGGGTATCATATCTATTCTCTCGCTCTCTCGCTCTCTCTCTCTTCTCTCTCTCTCTCTCTCTCTCTCTCTCTCTCTCTTTCTGTTTTGCACCCTCAGCACGTGGTCTCTTTCTACCCTTCATCGTCGGCCCCTGCGACCACCCTCCCACTCTTCGGCCTTCTATCCTCTCTCTTCTCTCTCTCTCTCTCTCTCTCTCTCTCTCTCTCGCACGCCGCGATCTGCTTGTGATTCAAAACCTCAGGACACTTGTTGCATTGCCTGCTTACTCACACACTCGAGCATTTGCGCGACGGTGGAACTGTTTTACGTTCAAGTCGGCGTTAGGCGGCGGGATTCATCGGCTCCAGAGAGGAGAGTCCGCGTTATGTCACGGTGCCGCGTTGCGCAACGCGATACCACCAACACACGTGTAAGGGATGGTGGATTTCGAGTTGACGCTGTTACGTCGCAAGGGTTGCAGAATTGACCGATCCGGTATACACAATTCGCCTTTGACGACTCGCGCCTTTAACGCGCATCCGGATCAGCATGTTACGTGTTACAACGCGTACAATTTGCCGTTCCAAGTTAATCGGAAGTCGATCTCCTCGTAATCGAGCGAGAATTATCGTCCAAAACTTCTAGAATTCCGTTCAGAATTCCGCTGAAAGCCGTGCGGTTGCAACTGTATTCGAGAATCATTTATATCGATTTATATTTATTGTAAAACTTCTTAAATTTAGAAGAGTAAAAAATAAAGACGAAATATGAAAGACTCTGTCATGTATCACAAGAAGCTAAATGTAGACTTTGTTTATTTAATCTACAATATTCTGTCGTTATATTTAAATATTCAATACAATATTTTATCCAATACAAAATTCGACATTTGTTAGATAAACGCGAGCCGCTGTTCCTTCAGAAATGTCATACTATTATTACTATCGAGAAATATTCTAGTTATCTTATAATTTATTTCCGTGTTGCAATTACTCTAATGCAATCCCGTTGTGCTTTCACAAATCCGAACCGAAATATTGACGAATTTTAACAAGTCGATTTAAAGTACAATCCATTGTCTCAGCGGATTTTCACTTGAGAAATACATCTTTTTTTTTCGCGTTCCTTGTTCCCTCTGAGTTCGTTACAAGGTTTCGAGTAAATCTTATCGAATTACTACCCCTTCTCCCGTGGAACTCGTGCAGTTATACGCACACGTACACATCAACCTCCGTCGGCTTTCTCGGGCTCTCACGGAGGCTGCCATCCTCCTTGATTAAGTTATGCCGCCCCCTCCCTCTCAACTTCCTTAGAGAGAAACGTTTCCTATTAAGAGGCGGGGGAACATCCCTCCGGCTGAACACCTCCTCTCGCAGAAGGCATCAAAGTTCCGTTATACTGCTCATGAATTTTCCCCAGTGGGCGTCGCGCGTAAAACGGCGCCACGTGACAGCGATACGTTCGCCCGGAGTGCGAGAAGGGCCATTCGCGCGCGCATTAACGCGTCGATTGACAATGGTGGTTGCCTATTATTACTGCACGAACGTGCACTTGGATGCGACGCCTTGGCCGGGTGGAATTGGTTAATTGCCCGACCGAACGGTGCTTCTGCCTGAATATATGTACGTCGCAGCGCAACGTTCGAGATGTGGAGAACGAAGATCTGATCGATACACCCTATCTCGATGGATCTTTGCTGATATTTTTTGTCGGATGCTGTCGTATTCTTAGCATGAAACATAGTTTAGTGTTAACAACTTTTATTTCAGTATCACCTACAATTATCATAAAATACTGTACGAAATATTTTTCTGAAGGAGAGAGGCTTTCCTGACTTCATCTATGAGTTATAACTCATAGAAACTGGACATATTTTTATCTTGTTCAATTTTTTTGCAATAAAGTTAAAATAATAGCGTGATATAGTATTAAAATCTTAATAAATGACAGAGGGTACAACAGACGGAGATTTCCAAGTATAATATTTAAGATCGAAATGTGAATCATTTAAAGAGAGCGGTCCTCTCTCTTTCTCTGTTACAGATTACAGAGACATATGCATTCCTACCCCGAGAAGCGGTAACGCGATTTCTACTGGGTTGCACGGAATGCCAACGGCGTCCGCGGACGCCTAGTCCGACGAACTTATCTAATCAGTCGCAGTCCGTACAGTCAGCGACGCTGGGGTCGACGACAACTTCGCTGAGTCCGAATCCTGGTAGCGCTGCTCTCGCGACCTCCTCGTCGTCGACGACGACGTCTTCGTCGGTGCAAAGTGGCTCTAAGCGCAATGGCGGCCAACACGCGTCGTCGGAGGGTAAGAACTTGCACAACTACAGGCACCAAAAGCAGCACAAGACCGGCGGTGGTAGTAGCGCCGCCGCGGACTCGAAACTCGACAAAGACAAAGACGAGAAGTACAATCCGCTGAGTATCACGAACCTATTGAAGAAGGAGCCGGTGAATGGTGGTTATCTCGCGAGTTCGGACACTTTGCCGGAATCGAGGAGAACGCCGGAGTCGGACCGGGCGAGCTCGAAGAGCTCGGCGTCGTCAAAGAAAAAACGGATGCTGCCGGAAGGACGGACACCCTCGCCGCAACCCGGCCAGCCGTTGCCGAGGCCCTGGAGCCCCGGACTAGATCCCAAGAACACGCCCATCGATTACAGCTTACCTATCACCACCTCGTACCTGAAGCATCAGCAGAGACTGCTCCAGGAGAAGAACAAGGTGGCCGCCGCCCTCGCGCAAAGGGAATCCGAAATAACGGAATCGAAAACCGCTTCACCCGTCGCGACGCCGCTCATCGAGGAGACCGAGAGCGCCGAGAGGGAGAGGTTCTCACCGGCTACCGGCTTGATCGACACGAACCTTAATCTACTGGCAACCATCCAACATCTGCATTGTCAAGTGATGCTGGCGCTCACTGAGCGACTGAGACCGTCGTTCACGCCGAGCTCTTTAGTTCTACCATCGACGTCGCCCAATGTTCTCACGGGCACGATGATGATGGGCACGGAAGTATCGGTCCAGACAGGAGAGAATCATTCGTGAATTAATCAGTATGAGGAGAAGATGGGTAGACTGATTTTCCTCGGAGGTGCGTAAAAAGCAATGATTATCAAGAAGCGAAAAAAAAAACTAGTATTTCCCTAAGCAGAATTATAACTCGCGTCGATAATACTGCCTGTAAGTCTCGCATATATCGAGATGTTAATTCGTTCTCGACAAGCGTCGGTGATAAAAAGATTAAGTCCCGGTCAGACAACGGAAGTCTGTATTTACCAAAAAGACACGCGTTAAAATTCGACCGCCCTATTTGCGTTTCTGTCGTAGTCACGCGGCTGCACGAGGGTTCGCGTACGAAATGTCGATCGCGGTCGCTCTTCATCTTTAATTCGTTCCTAAATACGTATCCGTTTGACGCGCGCGATTGCGAACACAGAAACGGCTGCTCACCGTCGTCCTCCTCCCCTCTCCGTCTTTGGTCGAGAGGCGAAATGACAGATAAACGCAATTACATATTGAACCGGACGGGATCGATTATTGTCGTCGTGCTCGTGTCACACATTTCATCCGATCGGACCGACCGGCCTGACGTTTTACTTGCGTTCGACGTCGGTCGGCGCCCGATATAGACGGGCCAAGCGAGTGGAATAATTCCCCAAGTCTGTCCGAAATACGGGTCGATGTGTCAGGGATTCGCGCGGCGCTTTCTATGTCCGATATTTAGAGATCTGTTACGTGTGGAGAGAGCCGGATCGTGATCCGGCTGCCGCGCCGCCGGACTCGGTTCCGAATCGATCCATTCCAGGCAGGGCAAGAGCGACAGTCCGCGCGGCGACACCGCGAAGGTCCTGAATATTCAACGAGCCAACGAGATAGGGACGGAGTCGGAAGGGAGAAAGAGAGAGACGGAGAAGGAGATCCGATTCGCTTTCGAGTGTTATCCGATGAATCTGACAACATTCAGCGTCCTTGCCGACCTGACGAATTGTCTTTCATCTTTTAAGGCGCGCGGCGATTCGCTCCGACTAATTATAGTGATCCAAAATGGACGACTGACGCTTCAGATGAATGATGGACTCTTAGAATTTTACGGCTCGTTTTAATCGGGAATATCCTGGCGCTAATAATTTCTGTATTACAAATCATAAAAACAGATTGCGCGAATTAAGTTATCGGAGCAGTAAATAAGTAATGCAACATAATCTGTCGATATCGTTTAATCTGTCAGAGGACGAGCTTTCTTTTAACAGAATTTTATTTAAGGTCCATTGAAGGAAAAGAGAGAACATTTTTCCGTGGGGAACGTGCTTATCGAGAGATAAGAAAACGCGTTTCGTCATTTTTGTAAATGATAGTAATGCCCTCGCAATCTCGGATCTGAATTAATGTCGGTTAATGCGCGATCGAGCGTTTCATTGACGAGGAAAGGACCGGTTGCATCTAGCCGGCATCTCGTTCTACCTTGTAATCGTAATAATGTTATCGCGTGTAATTACACAATGAGAGGGTATCCGAGGCGAGTCTGAGCGCGCGATTCGTCTCGTCTCGTCTTGTCGCGTTTCGCCGAACCGGTCGAGATCCGGGTATTATCCACGGGCTGCAAACTTCCCCTTACGTTGTACTAATTATCGTATTATTGCCATTATTAACGGTTTTTAACAATACTGCGTCGTGACCGTCTGATAGAACACGTTATTTCAGACGAAGAACTGAATTCGTATTTTATATCAATCTTGAATTAAAAATGAACATTATCACTATAGGGTTATACGGATTATTAGTATAACCTTCTCTCTCATTTATTTTATTTAAAAAATCTTCGTGTTCTTCTAATTTTGCTTCTAGAAATAGTTAAACGATGTATCACATTTATATCGTTCCTTTAAAATGAATATTAACACGATATTAATCTAATGCGATTGAGATTTACTCAGAAAAATATAAATAAATGCTTGATTTATTTTGTATTACGAAAATTACTTGACTGATTTATACATGCCTTCGTGAAATAACTTGTTCACTTAGCGATCGCCGGGTCCGATATCGATTATACATATATACCAAAGGCAGCATCACTTCGAGCTCTCGTCTTTGAGAGCGACTCTCGTCTTCGTAGAGCAAACCGCAGGTAAGACGAATCGGTTGCAGTTAGAAATCGATTGTTTCTCGCATCGAGACCACGGCGACGGTCCTCGGGCGGCGAAACCCGTTTCGTGTCTGATTGTGTACGTAGCCTAGCCCCCTCCTCCGTGTATAATATTACTCGAGGTAGTCGTCTTTCGTGTATAATATATAGCGCGTCGTTAGCCGGTGAGGAAAAGTGGGCTACACCGATAAATAGGCCTTAAGATGTGCTTGCAGAAAAAAAGATGTTTGTACTAGAAGTTCGATAATTGTCGTGAAAGTAGACGAGGGTTAAGAACCCTTGAGAGTGTCGTCGCATCGGGCGTATTATATACAGATATATATATATACACACATATGTATATATATATATACTATATACACACATATACATGTATGTATGTATGTGTATAATATATATATTATTTTGTACATAATCGTTGTATCATAGTGCGTATAGTCTATACCAAGTAAGAGCGCGCGATTATATTATTACTGACAGCGATCATTCTTTTATGACGGTTATCATTATTATATATAGATTATCGTAATAATCATGGATGACTACTATTTTTACTACCACTGTTCTTATTGCTCTCTTATCATTATTTTATTATTAGTATTATTAATTATTATTACATGAGTATTACATTACTGTATTAATATTATTATATTTAAATTGTGCGCGCGGAACAGACGGAAAAATATATGAAATTGAAATACTCGAGAATATATATTGCATATGTAACTTACACCGTATCCAAAAAAGGTGCATCCTTCTCAGTCTTCCTCTGATGTATTTCAATTTTCAAGCTTCCTTCCCGCTTCTCTACTTTTCCTACACTGTCTTATAATTAGTATTATCGCTCAAGTTGACTGGATACACTGTTCTGAGAAAGGAAAGGAAAGAAACATGTAAGAATTGACGAGTGTTCATTTTTGACAGCCTTGCATCATGTCGCAACAACACGTTGCATGCGATCGCAGGATATTCCGTACAGGATATAATGAATATATTACATATAGGATGTAAGGAAGGACTGCAGGGGATTCAACTACGTCTCGCCCCATTGCGACTATCGCATTATACGAACGTAAGTATCGAGTTTATTTGTATGCAATCGACATTTCGAAATGCCCGAAAAGCTTTGATCGATCGATGGATATGTACAATACATCGAAGATGAACGGTCGATCTTGCACTCCACGCGTGCACAACGAACGCAATTGACACCTCACCCTCCTCCCTCTTCCTTCTCCACCTCCTGCCGTGGTAGTAGATAGAAGCACAGTCGCTTCGGCGTCTGACGTACTTTAATATCGCGAACAAAGAGGACGAAATGATCGTGTTGCCTTTAACAAAGGAGAGGGAAGGCAGCGTCGACGACTCACCTGCTTTCTCTCTCTCTCTCTCTCTCCCTCCCTTACTCTCTCACCGTAGAGCGAGGATCGTTTCTCGGAGAGGAGGCACCATAGGTAATGCAGTCTTTACTCATCCGGCTGTTGCCAACGTTGTAGCGACCTCGTTCCATCAACTTCTACGCGTTCCCCCCAGCTAGCTATCTCCTTCGTTTCCTCTTTCTCTTCTCTCTTCTCGCTTTCTCTTTCCCTCTCGTTCGTTGTCTCTCTTTCTCTCTCTCTTTCCCTCGCAGCCCTCAGCCCTCAGGAAAACTCAACCTCCTACCCTCAGTTCCAATAAGGCTGCCGCTTCCACCTCGTTTCCACCTCCTACTCTCCCTCTGCCACCCTGCTCTGCTTTTCACCCTCTGCTTCCCTCACGTGCTCACTCCGCCGACTCTGTCTCTCTTTTCTTCTCTCTCTGTCTCTTTCTCTCTATTTCTCTCTATCTCCTTCCCTTCTGCTCACCCTCAAGCAACCCTCCGTCGTACCCTAAAGCCTCGCTTCCACGGGAGAGCCAAGCCTCTCTCGCGCTCTCTTCGCCACAGCATTGTTGCTATCGATTCGGACTTGGAAACGTGTTTTTCTTCGGATATTTCGTGGCCACCGCTGGTTACGACCGCTGCCGCTCGACCGGATAACGAGGATTCTAGGAAGGCGGGTGTATGTCCAACCCTCGGTTTCACCCTTTTTCACGTCTCTTTCTACATCTCTCCGAGTTTCAACGTTACCACCTTCGCCGTTATATTTCCCGCGCTTAAATGCGGCGCGCCTTTTGCGCCCGCGATAAATATTTGATTTTACGTGCGAATTTCGTGCATTCGTTTCTCTATGTTTTTGCTTTCCCCGTAGCCTGTTTACTTCATCTCTACCACATCATTTGCTATATTTACGTAAATATAAATTTTGTAATCTACAGAACATGATGCAGATCCAAATCGAATTCATAACAATAAAATTTATACAAACGATTCTTGAAACTGCTTTTTAATCATTGCAAATAATGTACTGTTTATTGAACATGCGATATTCATAACGAGCAAGTTAACGCGAGTCGTTTATTTAAAAACATTTTTTCCAAATTTCTCTCTTTTTCTCGTTTTTACTTTTTATGTCTTAGGTCTTTCAATTATGAAAATGATATAAATGCAGATATATATCTTAAGCTATGTATACATACATATGCACGTACATACATATAATATATCTAAAAAATGTTGTGAATATTTGGAATTGCAGTCCTTGTTTCTCGTCGCGTCGCGCAAATTGCTTTTATTACTTTATCGATTTTCGGTTATTTTGCTCGCGGTGCTCCACCTTTATACCAGAGCGCTAGTCGTGATCTGTCAATTCGATACCGATAAGTCCGCCAGCGGAGTTTGACGCGATGAGAAACTCCCATTAGACTCGATGGCCGTAAGCTGCGTTCCCTCAGAGATAGACTCGAATCACTTTCGTCGTCTTTGTTACGCCAAGATGTTCGCCGGCTTGGCTTCGATTGTTTCGCAAAAGCTATTGAGGAACCCGTGCCACTTTACGAAGCTGGACACGTCGCAAATAGACAACCGGGCCGGCCCGGCGGCAAAATAAGGAAATCACACGAGAGATTTCAATGAACGTTACGATATTAAGCTGCACGTTCTAATGCCAACTGTATTTGCGTGCGACCCTCTCGCGCACCTTTTATCAAATGTTTGAGCTTGCATCCAGAACAGTTTAAACGCTTAAACATTTACTGAATTTTTCTTTTGTTTGCAAATAGAGCTTAAGTATCGCGTTTATAAATGCAGGAAAACACGCGATACATATTTCTCATACTTATACAATAGTATTTAAAAATGTCGCAGTATTATTTCGTGTGTAAAAAAACAGCACTTTTATAAAGATGTATGCTCTATATCGTTGTTATTTAAAAATCACATTTTTTCAGTTGAGATTTTGTATTGATACATCGTAGATATACACGTATTAGTTTTATATAAGAATCCGCGTTAATTTAGTCCACTAATTAATTGATTGAGGCCGGGCCATAGTCGGCCACCTTGAATTGTGATCGAGCGACGTCGAAGAACGTCGGAGATTTCAACGATCGGCCATACTTTGGCCGGTGCGCGCGTACGTGCAATCCGTTGATGCGTCGCGAAGAGTGCCATTGTCTCGCGATATATTCGTCGTTCATCGCGCTCCCATAATTCTCGTTTCCGATGGACCATCCGATTAAGGCACGTTCCCCCGCGCGGTCCCCCGCGACCCATAGTGGCGATATTACTGGGGGCTTAACTCGATCGAACGGCGATTTAACATTTCACCCTCGCTGGCTTGCGCGACGTATGTGACGTCCATTGTTCTTCGGGGATTCCGATTAAAAGAGAGAAAAGAAATGTTTTCACGGACGAATAGTGGCGAGAGTTGGAATTTTGCGAGCGATTTTGAATTGACTGAACGTAAGGTAAGTGATGACATTATGTTATTGCATTAGCTCTTTGATGTTCTGTGATGCAATAGTAAATCTTGATAGTCTCTATAATTATAAGTCGAAAATAATTCTTTTCTTTTCTTTAATTTCTGGAGGATTATCTGTTAGTCATTGAAGACCCTTTCTTATTAAAAATATAATTATAAGAAATATTTCTCAATATTTAATACCGATAATTATACGATACAACTTATTTAAGAAATATATATTTATATGACAATTAAAGACAATTCGCTGTCTTTGATTCGATATTTTGAATGAGAGGTAAGAGAAATGTGTATGCTGCAATCAATATCTTTGTCTTCTCGCTTTCTGAAATATCGCAATGCTGTTTTCGTGAATTTGCGAAGAACATTGCCATCGTGTCGATATCGATCGCAGCTACGTCAAACAAATAGAATTGTATCGTACGGTCATTTGCAAGCTTAAAGCTTCCGTTTGGCACTTTTCCACCGCATCTCCTTTAGCACACGATAATTTAAATTCAAGTTAATTAAGCTATAATTCAAGCTATTATCATTTTTTATATTATATATAATATATGATCAAGAAGTTTCACAAAGAACGTGAAAGGCAAAGTAATTTATGATATTTTACGTCGCAAGAATGTATAATATTTAATTAAAATACACAAAATTCAACATCATATTACAACTGATATAACAATTAGAAATCCTTTACTTTCATACCATTTTGGAAGTACAATCGCAGCATATACATTGAACATTCACAGAATAAGCCAGCGTGAGATCCGAAATTTGGCGAAATCGTTGCGCGGTCGGCAAAGCTGGCGGAAGCGCGAAGGGCTGAAAATGGGCTGAGGATTCGGATGGCTCGTCAACGGCACTGTCGGCTATTGCAATTCATATCGCGAGTCGTGCGGGAAGATCTCTTATTTTCTCGTTGTATCCGGACGAAACCTACCTATATCCTGGAGCGTCTGCCCTGAGTTCCGAGCCACTATCCCCGCGTACCCTCGTAACAGCGGCGACGGCAGTCCTCTCCGTGTTCTCTCGACGTCCGACTCCGGCGGTTCTATCCTCCATGGAGGAGGAGGAGGAGGAGAAGGAGGAGGAGGAAGAGGAGGATGAGGATGAGGATAGTGCGCCGAGCTCTAGAATGTAAGGGATGATTTTGGAGATAGCTCGAGGGTCGCTCCGGTACGTAGGAGTTGTAGGTTGGCAGACGGGGTGACGCGAGGGGATAGGAACGGTTGGGTCGAGACGAGTGGTATAGGAGAGAGCTGCCACGGTTAGAGAGGACAGAGAGAAGGCAGAGGGCGAGGGCGAGATGGAGGAGAGAGGTCGGGAGGATACCGGGGGAGTAGTATGGAGGGTGGTGTGGGTTTGCGAAACGGGGGCTGCGATTGGGATGCCTCCGCGCGCGCGGGACCGGGGGAAATGGTTTGAAGCTCGGGGAGGCAAGTGCGGCGGGGGGGGGGGTGACGGGGATGGAGGTGAGTCTGTGGAGTCTCAGGAGGGTGAGTTTGGCGCCGAGGTGTCGGCCTTTCTCTCCGGTGCTGCATGCGTGTGTGGGTTTCCCTGTATGTGTATACCCGCGCGCTCACGCGCGCGAGAATTCTCGTAGCTGCGCGCGCGGGTGACTGGCTTGCTTAAATTTAAATAAATGATCCGCAGATGCACGCGGCGCGCTGCGTTACGCGACAACATTGATCTAGGCGATCGCCTTGCGGTTCGGGTAATTGGCATTCGCGACCGACAATGAGCGGGCCGATAGCAGGCGATATCGATCGGCGCCAATGAGCGCGATGTAGGTTACGGGATATAGCGGACAGACGTGTACACGTAGTAGGCGGCAGGTAGATACAGCTGGCGAGGAAGTTTATTGGGATTTAAGGAGATCAAACCGGGAAACCTATTTCGCACCTTTCGACCTTTCGGTCTGCGACTTTGTTTGTTACTCTTTAACGGGACGCGCGAATCGAGGGAAGGCAAGCGGGCATTTAATACATTACGACGTAAATGTTCACGTTGCAAATAGATGGATATTTGTTAGCATAATTTTTAACAATATATATGATTGAGATATATTCTCTCTCTCTCTCTCTCTCTCTCTCTCTCTCTCTCTCTTAACAACGATACAATTTAGAATCATGAAATTAACATACGTAAAAAAACATATGTAAAAATATTACATCAAGTTTACTTAATTACACGTAGGTAGACAGATACATTAAATTATATCCCGGAGTAAGTCATTTTGTTAAAAATTGGTATTTCAGATTTCTATGATACATAAAAATTAAGAGAAAGTTTTATTGAACAATTTGTAACGGTTTATATTTCACAAGTATGGGCACGATAAAAGTTCTTAACAAAAAGCGACAGTTTTCGTTAAGAATAATGTTCCAATCTTGTAAATTTTCCGGCAGCGACAAGAAAGTCATGAATATATTACAGGACAAATAACAAGATGCGCTTTACAGATAGACTTCCAATCGTATTTTGTAAATGTCACCCGGGCTGTCTCTGCCGCGCGCGGACGTGATTAAAAAGTATCGGGAAAATATCGGACAAATCGGGTTAATACAAATTTTCTACTTTTGACATCTGCCTTACGTCGCGTACTTTGTCGCGACGGTTTCCCTCGGGCTACTTTCCTCAGTTATGTCTGCGTTATTTCCTGCGTTAAATTCAACGACAGTCTACGGTGGAGATTTCGTTAGTCTTTTTCCAAAGGAGACAATTTTTTTTTCGTGTTTTTTGATTCCATCCGTGATCGACAGCTTCCTCCGGAGCAGTCGCGCGTCCGACAAAATACGTTGGAATATTCTATGCGACAAGGTTCTTTAAAAGAGGATAATACTGACGAGCTATTTTCACTTGTTACTTGAGGAAATTTAGTAAGCGTTTTAATTTTAAAACTACTTGAAAACGTGATGGATAACAAGTTTTTTTTTTAAATCACTTTAGAATTATTTTTCAGAATATAGAGCTTTATTACGAAAATCTTTAACATTGAAACTTGTTTGCTAAAATATTGGTTGTCTGCCCGTCAAAAAAAAGACTCATCAACCCTTGTATATTTATTTATACTATAGATATATCTTTTCAATTCCTCCCCTCTTTCTCTCTTTTTTTCTCAAATATATTTTCGGCTATTAAAAATTATGTCTGCAATAACTCTCGTGTCAAATTTTCGGAGTGATTAAAATCATAGATCTTCATAGTAAGAATAGAATCTTGCCGTTATTTGGATTATTTCAGTTTCGTCTCGGTCTCTCAGTAAGTCACGTTAAATAAACCGCGAACGCAAAATAAGCCGTCGTCTAAAAACAGGTATCTATTTTCTTCTCATCACTGCACCGGCGAAGACGGCGCAGTTGTACGGCGATAGTGCTGATGTACCGGGAGACACTCGAAATATACGAAAGCGCGTGGCCGTCGTTGAAATCGGTTTAACGTTTACCGCCATTAATGTCGTTTCGAACAATGCAACGACGGAAAAGGCAGTCACGAACGTCGAGATAAAGGGGTCAGAGCGCGGCAAGAAAGGGAGTAGATGGCAGAGGGAGGTGGAGATGGAGGTAGCGGTTGGAGGAGAGGGAGATTGAAACGGGGTTACTAATTCTCGAATAATGAAGGGATGAATCGCCGACCCCTCGCACACTTCACGAAAGGGAACGCCAGGGGGAGGGAGGGCTCCGCGCGTCGCGCATTGTTGGCGCTTTATTTTCTTCCTCGACCGCATGTTACGCATTATTAGCCGAAACAATGTCACTGGAACAATTAGTCTTTTTCGCGTCTCTATCCAACGAAGATTATCGAACCCCTTTTTCGAGAAATCGAATTTATAATCGCACGCCTTGATTTCCTAAACATTTAGTACTTTTTTCATTTCCTTGTCTAAAGATAGCGATTTCTTGTTGAAGAAGCAATTCTATACTCTTCAAAATAACGTAGAAGAAACAATTTTAAGTACCACGCTAAAATACAGCACTCCGTTTTTCTTTATATTTTCACAAAAAATGTTTTTTCAATATCTAGTAATTTAAAGATCATTTGACAATATCGAAAATATTAGCTTCCAAATGGATAGAAGAACATATGAACGAAAATTATCGTAATGGGATCTGAATATTCTAGTACTACCGCTCTAGTACTATGCGCTTTCACGGGCGCGTATTTATACTATTTATATATAGGCGGCAAAAACACTGCGCGACGTCATCGGAGGATGGGCGTTCAAACAAACGAGTTGCTCCTTCCTCAGGACAAGTGGATTCCGCAAGGCGGTGTTTGCGCGTCGTTTTATTCTTCTTTCGTCCCTACAGCGGACTCGTTCTTTCTCTCGCGACACCCACTTATATTGTTATGTAATTTATCTTAGCCACCCCCAGCGCGAAGGAATGCGCGCCCTTCGGGACATTAGCGGCACCGTCGGAGGGGTGTCCTTACTTTTCACTCTCGCTAATTTCGCGCCGCGAGAAGCGACCCGACCGGGTTTACAGGGCGACGCACAATTTCGCACTCTCCCATTTGACAAACGCGCCAGCTTATCCGAAACTTTGGCACCCCGCGAAAGTTTGCGTTCGGGAGGAGGGAAAGAGACGGAGAAGCGAGAAACAAGCGCGCGACGCGAGGCCGCGTATCAATACTCTCCGATGGGAGAGATTAATTGAAATCGCAGCGGGAATCGCGCAAGCCGCAGCTGAAAAAACCAATCCATTAAGAATTGAGCGTTTCCCCTGTTGCTCTTCGCTCGTCATTTATTTAGAAGTGTTTGAAGTAAACAGAATTTGTTAAGAGAATATCACTCATATCTATATGTTTTTACTTTATTATTAATATCTTTCAGTTGTAGAGAGATAATTTTCCTATCTGTTTATTCCATTGATTTTAGGACTCTCGATGGACGAAAGAAAAATGTTTAATTTCAAGCATTTATCTTTCCTAAAATAGAATAATTATATAAAGACAAGATAGGTTATAAAAAAGCAAAAACTTATTCTTAGTACGGAATAAAGAGATTTCAAGGCGGCAATAACTGCGTATCCATATTCATAAAGGCTAAAAGGTGCTTACACACGTAAAAAGGTTAAAAACACGCTTAATACCGCTACTTATACTGCCTCCTCCACGAAGAAACCATATTTAAGAACCGAAGCCATATTTTTATCCACTGACGCGCACATGTCGACTTCGCATAAATGGTAGATGATTTCATGTTGAAAGCAAACCGCTGTCAGAGGCACCGGACATAAAAAGAAACCATCACAATCGGTATCATATATGTACTGACAGGTGCACGATTTCGGCGTGCTGAGATAATGAAAATCATCACAAACTATTTAATAACTATTAATTAAATTTGCTATCTCTTATACGCGCGCGCGCGCGTGCGTTTAGAAAATATTTTTGGAAGATAATAAGAAATGCACTAATCAAACATTTATTAAATATTTTAAAATAAAATCTTTACTAATTGAAATACCATTTAACTATTAGTCTTTCATTAAACGAAAGATATCAGAGAAGCTATTAAATAATTAAGTTATTAAATAATAGGAACATTTTTAAAATAAGGATTCTCTGAATCGCCAATTTTCAGAATTAGGTTATCGAATTATATAATACATTCCCGCTCGTTTAACGAAATCAGCATCGATTAAAATTTTAGAATTCTACATTCCGTTAGTGTTAAATGAAGATAAGATAGGTAAAGCGTAGATGAAGCGTGGTATGTTTTATTAAATCGTCAAATTGGCTCGATATTGAATTTATTGCATTTATTGCACACATGTCGTCAGAATAGCAACGCATTTTTTTGCATATTTGCAAAATAGGCGAAAGTTAACCGTATATACGGCAAAGTGACACGACGGAATGGCCGCGCGAGTAAGAAGCTTTAGAACTTTGCGGTTCGACCACCGACTGTACCTTCGTTGTTGATTCTAGGCCGGCGTGTGTGTGTGTGTGTGTGTGTGTTTGTGCGCGATACCGAAGTGTTGAAACTCCTCTCGCTATCGTTTCCGCGCATTCCGCGAAGAGAGCCTCTCTCGGAAAAAGTCCGACTATTTGCATGTGCGTATGTAAGAGCGCACCCTCCGACGTGGCGTCTAGTTTCAGTTCCTTCAGGGGAGAGAAGGAAGTTTCGTTGAGGCACGGACTTCGAAATGCATCGTGCGTTTTTCAACAGGGTACGTGTACGAATACATCCCGCGCAAATATGTAAGCATTCGTCTTTATTTCGTATCTTTCCTATACCACGGCCAAGCCAATCCCCTTCGTATCCACGTGTCATTCACTCGGCTTTTCGCCATTTCACGCGGAAAATAATATTAACCTTTCCAGGGTCTTACTAATTGTAAGTTTCTCACGAGGTTTACGGTTGAAGTTGCGAGAATCAAAATGGTTGAGAATTAAAACGAGAGTGAAAGACAATACATAATTAGTTTTTCTAGTATTAACAAGAAAACAAGGAAACTGAGATTATTTCTAAAACGTAATATAGTGTCGTTACTACTTAACGAACGTAATTTAGCACATAGCCCGGACTCTCTTCGCATTGGTAGTATTACGGTGCTGCTATATTTTACTACACATATATACATATATATATATATATATATATATATATATTTATTTGTGTGTTGATGTGTGTGTGCGCGTGCGGGTCGTGTGTGTGTGCGCGTGAGAGATGCTACAAAGAAACACGAAATGTATAAGATAAAAGATCGCGCGGAATACGAGTGTCGAGATACGAATGCATTTGCCCGCTAAAATATCATCCGCTGGAGTCACTCAATAATAAGCAGCTAGTGATATTCATCCGTTACTTAACTCCCCGCGTAGCCGTCAGCGTAACAAAGCTAACCCTATCCGCGCAAAGCAACCCTATTCCCCTCGAGGATGCATCTCGCGACGTGCACCTGCGCTGAGGCTGCTATGCACGCCGGTAGCGGAGGGACGAGGGTGAAAGGGGAGAGAGTGAAGATAAAGCAGAGTGCAAGACGCGGATGAAGCGCGGCAGCGAGAGAGAGTGCCGAGCGGCGAAGAGAAGAGAGCCAACAGGCGAGGAAGGAAAGGCGGCGGCAGGATAGACAAATAGAGCGAGAACGAGATAGGGAACGTGCGGGCGTGCGAAAGGGAGACGGCGGAAGCTACTAGGGATGATGTTAGGGCGAGAGGGGGATCCGGAGAAAGATAGAGCTTCACGTAGCACTTTTCCTTGTATTACTTAGCCCAGGGTATAACCCACCGTGGCGTCGGTGGTGCCTATATCTCAGCCGAGGAAAACCACCCTCCGTGTGCGCGTATCTCTCCCTCCCTCCCTCCCGTCCCGGCCTTCCGACCCCCCGCGCCACGTTCGCCCCGTTCCATCGCACTCTCAATCCACCTTCTGGCAGCTCACTCTCCCGTCCCCCGACCCTTTAACCACCCCCCGCGCGCTCGTGCTCGCTCTCACCCTTCCCTCTTCGCTCCTCATCCCTCGCTTCGCTGTACCACCGCAGTCCCCGACATACTCTGTTCTCTCTACCCGCTCCCTCTCTCTCCCCCCGTCCGATCTCACCCACCTAAGACCCCTCTGACACCCACCCTACCCATCCCACTCTTCTCTCTACTCTATACCCATGCTCCACCGTTTCCACCCCCCGACAATCCCCCTCGCCGGTGCCTCCATCCGGCGCTCCGACTCAACCCAACGCCAACCACCCGCTGAAGGTGGGTGCGCCCTACTGGCGCCTGAATCATCCCGCCCGAGGCCGCATCGGGGGCGAAGGGATGGGACGGGGAGGGCAGAAGGGAGGGCGGGTGGCTGACTGAGCTAGGGTTTTGGCGGTAGAATGGTAGTAGTGGCGGCTGCTGCTGCTACTACTGCTGCTGCTGTCGGGCGAGAGTTGGCGAGGGGACGGGAGGGTGATTCGTTGGTTGGTTGGGTTGGCAGGGAAACAGGAGCGCGCGGGGAAGAGGCAGAAGAGAACGAGAGAGAATTCGAGCGCAAGGTACGTACCCGTGGGGTTGAAAGGGGGCGTCAAGCCGCCGACGTCGTCGTCGTCGTCGTCGTCGTCGTCGCCGCCGTCATCGTCGTCGGGTACCGAAGCCTACAGACGAGGGAGAAACGAGGTGCCAGGAGGGATATAAGGCTTCACTAATTATTTTTTGTCGGTCGCTCGACGGGGGGGATGCGACTACCGGCAATGACTGAAATTAAATGAATGAGCACCCCGCCTGCGTCACGCTGGAAAAGAGGAGGGGGGAGGGGGGAATGATACGGTGGATGATGGGGGAACGGATAGCTTCTGGCGGGATTTCGCTACGAGGGTGGCGTACAGGGACGAAAGCCGACGTGGGAGCGGAGTACGCAGCGGGGGCGGTCGCGGACGAGGGAAAGGATTATGAATAGGCTGTTCATTTCTTTCTCAAGTGTGAAATTATTAAGGATGGCGCGCCCACGAGAACCCCGATTCCTTTTTCACCATCGTGTTATGTATCGCACATCACCGCGAATACCGCGCGCGTGGGAATATCTCTTGTTTCGTCGTTATAATCCGTGTGCGCGCTTGCAACTGTCACGTTCGTGTTTATCATATGTAATATTGCACATGAAAAAAAAAGAGAAAAAGAGAGAACACCATAAACAGTACTCTTTGCCAAAATTTGTTTTTATACATATTCATTATATTTTGTTATTATTTCATTATATTTGTTATATATATTCATTATATTCGTTTTTATATATATTCATTATATTTTTTAAGACATAATTGACTGCTACAATTACTTATCGATATACATCCGATGTCGAAAAATAAAAAAATTTACTTGTGACTTATCATCGAAGAGCATTAAATTTGGAAATCAGTAGTTTTATTTTCATAACAGGTGTGTAACATATTAAATTCAGTAAAAGTTTGAAGGAGAAAGTACAATATTTAATGAGATATTAAAAAATATCGGATAATTCATTATTTTACGATATCCAAGTGCAAATGTGATACTATATATAAATCGTTTCATATGAAGGATTAATTTATATGGGCGATTTTTCGAATTAATTTAATAACTCTGAAACGCATTCTGCGAGATTTTATTTCGCTATTTTTAGTACCAAGATTTACATATTTTTGCTAACTCTTCCTTAACAACGATATCGGTCGGTCGTTTCACGGTAGATCTTGACGCCAGGAGGGATAACTGAAAAAGAAAATGAACGAAGGGACAGAAAACTCGGAATCGGAGTCGATGTCGCAATGTTGCGAGTTGGGAGTAACGAGAGTCTCAAGTGGGAAAACTTCTTCGCGTTCGTGCCGAGAAATGGATATTATACCAAGGATTAAAGAGGTCGCGCATGGAAAGCGGGTGGCCGCGGTAAATGTTTTAAAGTGTGAATTCACTCCTTGGAAATTGTGAGTTTTTTTTTCTCACTCTTTCTCGCTCGCAGCAAGATTTAAATAGCGCAGTTCTTCGAGTTGACAAAGGATTCGCTTGACAATCCGGTGGTACACATCGCGCGCTCGAATTACACATCTACACAAATTGAAATTGTGTTCTAAAATTGTTTGTAAAATATAGAACCTGAAAAAGGCGGATAAAATTTGCGAAATTTATTTTGGTCAAATCGACTGCAAATTGATCAAAGAATACGCTCGCAATTTTATATAATACTCCGTGTAAAACGTAGCCCCGGAATATAACCATTAAATAAATTAAAATTTGCATTTGTGCTTTGCCAACAGTTCTACCGCGTTCTGATCGCGTTTTTCGCGACTGAAAAAAATCAGCGATGTTGCAAATTACGTTAATCTATTCTAAAGCAATTAATTTCGCGCGCACGTGTTTTACCGGCGCGCAAACTCGTCGTTAAATCTTCGCGGACGCACGTGTGTACCATTCGCGGGTTTGCGAACGGGAGAGGGTAAGTTCCAGGGTTGCAGACGACGGGAGGAGATACGCGTGGTGGAGGGGTCGGCGGATCCATCTAAGGCTTGGCGCAAATACGGCTGCATCAAGCCAACATAAATACGCGGAATGAGGTGGCAAACGGTACAAGAGTCATTCCATCCTTTCCTGAGCGTATTTCAACGATAGCTTTAAGCATCAGGCACGTGTACGCGGTTTCGGTGCGGCGCGGAGTATTCGTGGAACTGGGACGAGGGGTCGCGGCCGAGGGAATTAAAATCACCCCGCTTATTACCGACGTGCGGCTTTCCGGCCGCTGACTGTTGCGAGATCGACCGATATACGCGTACGAGAGAAAGAAAAAGGGGACAGCCCTGTTTGTTGTTGTATGGGTACTTAATAATTTTAGAGGGGTGGCCGGCCTCGCGTGTTCCGTAAAAATGAATGCCGTCAATTTGGCCTGCACCCCGCGAGGGTCAGATGCGGCTTTATGTGTAACGGCATGCCACATTTTTCCGAATGTGACTTTATGGCTACATTGTTTGTATTGCGCAATTACAGTCTTTTTTAAACAACAAAATAAAGGAAATTTAAATGTAAATCATATAAGCCAAAGTATATATAAAAAAATTATAATTTTTGAAATTAAAATTTATAATTTCTTTATCCAAATAGAAGTTTGAATTAAACTTCGTTAATTATAATTTTCGTTACTTTTATTTTCTATAATTAATTTTCGAGTGAACAAGCGTTTGTACAAAAGCTAGCAGGTGGACAATTTAAAACAATTGCGAGCAAAATGTAAACATCATATTAGTTATACATTAATTTTTTATCCATATAATACATTTCAATTCTGGCAGATTGATATGATTTTCACGATTATGGTAAATCATGTAACAGTTTATATCACTTTTCCTGAAGAAAACTTAGAACTAGGAAAATTATAGTGGCATATCTGAAAACAACGTCGTATACCCTCCGGCCATCGAGGGCCAACTTTTTCGATAGGGTACTGGTTTCCCCCCTCAAATCACATTTTGCCTAGGTCAGCCGCGTCCTTGGTTTCTCTCGTTTTTTACCGCGACATAACTTTCTACCTCGGGAAAACATCCCTTACGTAAGAATCGATATGTTCGCGATGGAGGACTTCGAACGTGAGCGAGAGAGCGAGAGAAAGAGAAAGAGAGAGAGAGTGAGAGAGCTTTGGTGTGTGCGCTAAGGAGTACCAGCGTTCGTTCCGGAGTTCCCTCGGCGATGCTTCTCGAGCGCCGGAAACATCCCTTATCCTTGAGACGCGCAGTGCCGGGAGATTCTTCCTGCCGTTCGACTGCACCCTCGACCTCCATCTCTACCCCTTTAACTCCATCTCCGTCTCTCTCCTTCCATCCTTCACTCACTTCTCTCTCTCTCTCTCTCTCTCTCTCTCTCTCTCTCTCTCCAGTCCTTACCATCTTCCCTTTCTCCATCGGGGTCCCTTCTAACATCTCTCGCTCGGAGGAAGACCGAGTAGATCGTCTCCGAGAGACGACCTACACGTCCCGTGACGTGCACGTAGAACGTGCTTTGCAGGATGCTTGAAGGTTGGGCCAGGGTAGAAAGCGTGGGCGGCGGAGGGCGAGAGACCGAAGCGGCGGCGGTGAGAGAAGACGGGGGCGAGAGAAACGACGTCGGTGGTACGACGTCGTAGCGGAGCCGGGCGAGGGTGTTTGTTCGGGACGATAGTGTAAGACGGTGACGTGCACATCCCTTGCCAGCCAGCCTGCCAGTCTGCCAGGCAGAGGAGAGTCTGCTTGCCTCTGCCTTCGCTACCACTGGAAATGGAGGGTGGTTTCAACCCTTAGGTCGAGCGCGGAGCTTCGGTGTGAGTGTGCTTGCGGGGGGTCGGAGGATAAGAAGGGTGAGAAGGGGGGTAGTTTGAGGTGGCGAGGCCGAGGAGGAACGATGGTACGAGGACGAGGCGGGATGGGTGGATGGGTGGGTTGGTTGGTTGGTTGGGCGGAAAGGGCGGGCTGCGGCGAGAGAGGGTGGCGGAAGGGTAACGAACAGAACGAGGGGGAGAAAGAGAGTAACGGACTCGCTCGCCACCCTGTACGCCACGTAGTAGTAGCCAGGGGCCGAGGAGACTTTCGAGGTCGCTCGGCAGGGCCGCCTTAATTATCCCTCGCTGAAAACTTTCCCGCGTTCACCCCCTCTCTCCCCCTCCTTGGTCGACAGAACTCCTTCTTCGGGGTCGCTCGTCGTTCTTACAGTCTGCCTGGCTTTGTTGTAACGCAAAAAGGTGTAGCGATCTCATCATCGAGCTTGTCGGTCGATGGCGAGAAAGACGGTCGCTTCGGCTCAAACGGCCGTGTGCCCCGTTGTCCCGTATGCTCGTAGAATGATTTTGCGGCAAACGACGATCTCGATAATGAACGGTGATTATGCGCCCGGATACGGGGATGGAGATTAATGCAGCGAGGCGCTTACGCGAGATGGTTCGTCGGTTGGCCCATTGTCGTAGTTTGGCTAAAACAGATAGCAACGAACTATCCCACGCGAATGCCACGGCCGCATTGTAGAGATAATGCTAACGTTATGATGATAAAATTAACTTGCATGCTTTCACACGTGTTTACGGAGACGCACGAGTTTCGGAGCGAATTGTTTTTCAGGATCGGGACAAAATCTAACTTGACTATTAGTTCGTCATGTTTATGAGAAAGAACGTGTTGAAGAATTTTATCTTTCCGGAAAACTATGTCGCGAGAAGTGAAGTTGGAGAATTGTGAACAAGAATTAAATTTACTAAGAGACAACTTAATCAGTTTAGATACAGTAGTATCATAGCAATAATATTAAAAGAAAATATCGTCTTCGTTTTTAATACGATTCAAAGTTTGAGTTTCCGATTATTTAAATGATGATCAAACTCAAAATAAATTTATTTTCTTCACATAACATTTTCTATATTGCGATACCACGTGGCATTTACAGAGGATAATAATCGATAACAGAAACAGAAATAAGATGGGTTCCTACTTTTTATTTTTGCTTTAACCAACCCGAAGCACGACAGAACAGCGTTAAAGCGATCCCAAGACTGAAAAAAGAGAAACACAAAGTACGGACAAAGAAAAGGTCTCGGTGTTGTATATTTCGCTGCGCGTTAACGAGGGCCTGCCGAAGAAATGTCCACCTCGAGAGAAGCACGAGAGAGACCACGCTCGACGGCGTCAGTGTTACGTTTCCACGGTCGCAAAATTATTAATATCCCAAGTAATTGCCCCGCTACTTCTATTCACGTTATTCCTTCCTCCTCTCACCCGAGCTCTCAAAGATTCCTGGAATTTCCAGGAAAGGCGCTTAACCTTCGGGACTTCGGTGGAAAAGTTGCACCACGGTCCAACCCCTCATTGCCACTCGCTATAGAAAGAGCGTAAACGGGTCGAGGGAAACGGTCGGGGAGATACGACGGTGATGGTAGCGTCGCGGGGAGGGAGGGGAAGCGTACAACCTTCCTTGGATTTTGGAATTTTACAGCGACGTCGTGCGTCCCTGAAGCTAGGCGAGAACGTTGGAAGGTACGATGTTGGCGACGAGGGCGGTAGAACGGAGTTGCGCTCGTAAGGCTGAAATGAAAGAAGGAGGGAGAGGGCGAAAGGAAGAGCAAGGTAGGAGCGAGACGGAGAGAAAGAGAAGAGGAGCGGAGAACCCTAGTGGAGCGAGAGGGCGGACCGGAGTTCTGGCGATGCTCTCTACGTTGGAGGGTGAGTTACCGAGGACTCGGGGACCCAACCCTCTTTTCTGGACTCACACCCTCGCTCATCTTTCGCTCACCCCCAACCACCTGCAACTCACCCTGTCTCCCCCCATCCCTTCCCCGCGCCCCGTATACCCTTGTCGTACCTACTGCCGCCTTTCCTGCCTTCTACGGCACTCCGACTCCTTCTCCAACGGCAAACACGGCACATTGCCCGGAGTGTTGCGTTGTTGCCTCGCCAGGCGTCCCTTCTCTCCCCTGCGAAGCCCCCCTCCCCGCCCCTCCGCTCTCGCCAACCGTCCTCCACGTTCAATTTTGTATAACTATCCGGCGTGCATTACGAAAGTTGCCGCGAAACTTTTCCCTCCCCCGCACGAGACCGCCCCTTTCAACCCCCTGCTGGCCAACTCGGAGCCGGTTCGATTAACTCTCTTTCTCTCTTCGCGCGCGCCACTCACGCGAACGCGACTCATTGGGGTTGTTTTTTGTCCTTGCCGTTCCGGCGCACTAATACGCGTCAATGTGTCGGTTTTCCAAGAATGCGCATCTTTTCACATTGAGTATCGCTATTATCGTTCGCATTTTTTAATCCTATACGGTACACATAATGTATAAAAGTTTATACAAATTAAAATAAAAGGATATTTTTAAGTAATTAAATTTAGATCATGCAGAAATATATTTTGAATAATCTAGAGATTATCTACGTAAAGAAAGATAATTTTCCGTAAGAAAAAAATACTATACAATGAAATATGTATCAATGTTTTAAGCTTTCTCGCGTCATTTTTTCTTATTTCTTGTCGAATTAGAGCATCTCAAATATTTAGCTCAACAAGTAATCGGCAATTAAATTTCGATAGAGTTATTAAACGTGATTTTGAAATTGTGGGAAGAGAAATGTGTCATCATTTATGTCAGAGAGTGAAGTATCCTTCAGGTCCGAGATATCATACCAAGGTTGAGTGAATTATCCGGCTTGCGTATGCGCGATATCTTGCGTGTGTTATCTAAATTACGCATCTGACGTGTCGGGTGCACTAACTGCATTACGTTGCTTGATATCCGAATCGAATAATGTGCTTTGCTGTTCAACCTACATCAAGTCGTTCGTGACAAGCTCTGACCTGCCGAACATTTACTAACTTATATGATACTATCATTTATGTACCTGCTACATCATTATGCGCGTCGCAGATATACATATATTTTTTTTCCTACGAATATCTATTTAGCATGTAAATCAAAGTGGAATCTTAAAACGCACTCAGAATTTTTGCGGAGATCTTCCTTCAGAGAAACTTTATACGAAGATACCTTAGATCCTGAATACTTTCTTTTGTAATGTATCCGGAGAAAATTCCAGTTAATTAATTTTTTAATTTTAATAAATTAATTTTAATTAATCTTTCTTTAAATAAAAAAATCCAAGAATATCGAGAATCGCCGTGACGGATACATTATCATTTATGAAATTGATATTTAATAAAGTTATCGTCGCGCGAAAGATCAAATCCATATAAATTACATTAAAGGAAAGTTTCGCAAGACATTAAAATCCAATCAATTTCACTTATTGACTTATATTGATTATCCTCCGAGGAGCTGAAACGCAACCGCGAGACTTCGCCGAGTACGTGACGCTCCTATATCCAACCCACGCGTTCCAAGAATGCACCAGCGTACCGTACGCCCGGGAATTCACCTGCAAAAAATTCCCAGTTGCACCTACTTCTCCTAGTGGAGAATATATATTATATAAACGCGCGCGCGCGCGCGCTCGCGCACAGAAACACACGGAGACAACGTGCGCTACACCGAGGGGTTGTCTCGGTGGCGTGCACGGCCGATCATCGTTGCAAGTTCGCGCAATGATGCATACGAGGGTACAATCCAAGTCCACCGTAATCCCCTTTCGATCCAGCGAGAGAGCGGCGGGGAAGGGTGGAAAGGAGGAAGAGAGAAAGCTACCCTTCGGAGGGTAGGCGCCTCCGCCCTTCGTAAGCAGCAAGCAGCCTCATATCCGTGACAAACCCTTTCCCTCGCGGACGCATGTCAACCTTATGCACGCGCGCGCATCGGCGCACCTGTGCGCTTGTATGCGTGCTGTTCGAGCGCCCATCCGTTCGACTAAATGCATCCTAGCAAGCCGTAGAGCAGCAGCGGCAGCAGTAGCAGCAGCAGCAGCAGCAACGGCTCTGTAGTGACGGGGTAGCAATAGCAACAACAGCAACGGCAGCATGAGTTTCCTCCAGCAGTAGTAGTGGCAGCGGAGGGTCTCCTCTGACAGCAAATCGATTGAACGGTATAATTTATACCACCCTCTGGCTCGTTTCCCTTTGGGTGCCCACCTACGTGTGGCATACACATATACCCCTCTCCCGCCGCTCGTCCTCCATCGCCTCCATGCGCCTCTGGGGTGCACGCCGTGTACCTTTCGCCCCCTGCAAAATCCCCTTCCCCCTCTGAATAGTCATCGCACGAGTATTTCGCCTGTCGGCGAGCGAGCCGGCGGATAATGGGGAAACCGCTAAATATGTGTCACTGTGTGCACGTTAAACGCGTGGGAGTCTACTTAGTAAGTGTTTATCGTGTGTCCGTGACTATGTCGCGCGACTGATGTGAGCGAGAGCGAAGGCTCGCTCGCTCTATCTCTACGCGTTCGCGCACATGCGTGTCCACGTGTACGAGGGAGGTACACGTTCTCTATGTATGTACGAGGGAGGGGGGGGCAGGTACACGTGTGTCCGCTAGGCGAACTGCGCGGCAGTTAGAAGCGTCGTGGATGTAGCGCCGGTCGTCACCCTTGGCTAACAGCACGACCTGGACCTGACCGCGCTGTAGGAATAGGTGCGCATATGCCATGGCATGCGTGCGTGTGTATGCGTGCGCGCAATGCCGCCTACTTCACCGCCGGAACTGTTGATTGCGGTCGGCGGGATGCGAGGAAAAGCGCACGACCACCACCCATCAACCACTCATCGCGACGTCCACCCCTTTCCGCGTATTCGAGCGCGCGAAAGTGTGTCCCATCTCGCGCTTTTCGGCCGATTTGAAGTGACTTTCGACACGGGTTTTTAGTTTCGAGACCGATAGGCTTGTACAGTATAATAGTATCCGATATCACATTTGGCGATGAATAGAATAACATGCACGAGTGAGATATCGATGAACACCTTTAGCAAACTTTTGAAAAACAAAGAAATTATTTTATATAGACGTTTATCTCCTAAGTGGCAATTAAATTTTGTTGTGTCGATCGCAGCTGGAAGAATTGTAGTCATGTCTCGTCAGAATTTACTTTTTCAAAAAGCGCTTGCAATAAAATTATTGCAAGAATTAGCGCCTGCGATACGTTTATATTAACACTTATATTACGCAGGGAATAGTAATGTAGCTTTTAGTTTTCGACGACACGTAGTTCTTGGGTAAAATGCTCGAGTTACACTGTTAATATATCTGAAAAATAACACGTGCGATATACGCCGGTGCGGCGTTATTATGTTGAAGCGTGTAAAATGTTCTCCATTAGATGAATATAAATAGATATTATTTCATTTGATTTTTATAGCATATTTTTGCCGCGGACGGCACCACGAGTGCGCCATTACTATAGTAATGCAACCTCGATGCATACATCTGCGCAATGAATGAAGCAATTCATAACTACGATGGAAGAAACCCGGTAGGTAGTGCGACACGCTCGTCGGGGAGGTTTTATTAATTAACGAAAATTCGCGTTGCCTGGCATGCTTTTTGAATATTTTAGCGCGGGTTTCTTATCGCGACATTGTAACACGCAGCGTAATACGTTAAAACGCAGAAAAGTGGGTCACAAGCAATCGATAGTACGTGAGGGAAATAATTTTTTGCGTTTGTAATTTCGGCGTATAAGTAGATATGTGCACAGTCGCTTATATATATAACACTTGTTTGCAACACTTTTTTGACTTTTACTTCTACCTTAATTAACTCAGAATATCTCTTAACACAGATTTAATTATATATCTTTGATATCTCGATAGATTACGTTAAATCATAAATCCTAATACAAATATCACGGTGGGAATATAAGGCTTGCTTTCTCTCTCAGATATATAAAGTAGCGCGTACGTGCCTGTTGGCGACGGTAAATTTTATTTCGACCCTAAAATTTGCGCTCCGCCGCCGGCACGAACGCAAACCGCCCTTGTTCGAAAATCCGCTCTTGAGTATCTCGGGAATGGACGAATAATGTGACTATTGCACGTCCTAGATTTATTTTCGCATATATTCAGATTAGCCGGTCGCACGTATTCGTCCGCGGCTCCATTGTTTGTAATGCCCGGCGCAATGCGTTATCACGCGCCAGCGCTTGACACAGAATCAGCCTGGAAAAAGCTGCCGCAACAAAATTGCGCAATGTCGCTACAACCTCACTTGTATTTTATTACCCGGACTATGCGCCGCGTCGATGTGCGATGATGGCTTGACGCATCGGCACCGATAATCGATGGCAACTAGAAAAAAAAGTGTCCAACAAGAATCAGCGATAAACGACTCGCGCCGTGTTTATACGCGCGCACCCTTTTCCCCCCTTCTTCTCTCCTTTTTTTATTTTGTTTTGTTTTGAGAATTTTTATTCGCATATGCGCATCAATCAGCCAGGTGAGAAATTATTACAATGACTCGTTAACAGTGAAAATTCTCATGACACGCCCCGGTGACGCATGATGGCTCGTTACAGCGAGAACACAACGCTGACCTGAAATATTTTGATGACGCTCGATAATAGTGTCTCGCAGCCAGAAGCTCGCCCCATCGATCTGGTTATCGCATGCACGTGTAATTTAAAAACTGCACAGACGACCCGCTTTAATGGTTTTCAATGATGAAGCGGCGACATAGCGACGCAGTGAATTTCCTGCTATCAAATCGATCGCGGAACAAGAAAATACGATTAATAAAAGCGGACTGTAACGATCATGAAATGCGTCGCGAATATTCGCATTTCGGGAACGATGAACTCTCAAATTTTACCCGGATTTACGTTACACGTCGCATAAGTGGTCTGTCTCGATTCGCGCGAGTAAAATGAAAGACACAATTACTTCTTGTTTCTGAGGTATAATGCCGCCAAATTTAATCCACCGCGCGGGACAAATAGACGACGCGTGAATGGATTTTTAAAAAACAGGACAACATTTCTCGGCAATTACGGTGCGTCACAATTGCGAGTATAAACAATCCGACCGCGTCGCGCGACGCGTTTCGACGAGTCGCAGCCGGTCCCAGGAATTTTGGTCCGTAATGGAACTATCGGATCATCGGCGCCTGTGACGTCAGCGCGAAACCGTCGGGGAGCCCTTTTTGCGAAATCGAACCAGCAGTTCGCCCCAGTTGGTCCCGTACACCCGGTACGCCCCGACGTGAACGTGGATGGATTCGCAGGCGCGCGAGTCGGTGTAATTCAGATCATTTCTGTGTGCGAATGTATGTGCGACATGCACACGTGTGCATGTGCGCGTGGGATGCGCCGCAATATCAGAGCCAAAGGGTAGATTCGTCCCGGTGTACGTACGATCGTTCAAAGTAACTCCCGACATGAGCAGATTCTTGTCCGCGGAGAGTAGCGGAACGAAATTATTGTCTGCGATCGCACCTTTAAATCGTTCGCATCATACAAAAAACTTAGAAACGTGTTTCGCCGTGGGCCACTCTACCACTTTTATAAAGACGAATTTACTGAAATTTCTCTCCTTCTTTCTCCATGAAATCGAACTTCTATATTCTCAGTTAAAATTAGAAAGTACTGGTACATCAGATTAGAACTGCGGGAAATTAGAATTAAAATTTTGCGAACTTTGCGATTATCATCACCTTCGTTATTTTATCAGTCTGCTTTTCACACGATCTGTACTGAATTTTTGCTTTTCCGATATACGGTGCACGTTTTATCGGGACTGAAACTGAGAGGGACATCCTTATTTTAATTTTAACACGCAGCCCCTATGATTTCTCACCATTGTTCTTGTTAGTCAATCACTGGGCGTTTACCCCAATACCTTCGAGAGCAATCGACGTTTAGCCAATTACGACAGACCCGATTACAGATTCATCCGACCTAGCTGATACAGTTGGCACAGATCTCGGTCTTTATCGACCCCTCTGTCGCCTGACCGTTGCAGCGAGGATATCACGATTAAAGCGGAAATTTATCGTCCATTAATAATTAGAGGATCGCGAAGGGAAGAAGGGGTTGCGTGGCGCCTTCGACGTATGCTGTCTGTATGGGTGCGGCGTTTATGTGTGTATGCTGTATATACGCGCCACTCTTATATAGCCCGTCGTAACAATCTAACAGTCATAACTCCGTTTTCATCACCTCGTTTTATAACGTCGGCACCGTTATCATAAAATCTCGCGGGGCTGCACCATCCGTTCCGATGCGATTTATTATTCGGTCCGATAGTTTCACTTTCCGTCCACTTTAAAATGCGCAAATGGATCTCGCGTGCATTCTGTATAAAGACGCGTATCCTTCGATCGCAAGTATTGCAACGAAAAGGCAAATCCGGGCAGTGATATAACTTCATAAATTCGTAGAGAAAAGTACGATTTACTTCTGAATAACAAGGATCCTTATTAGTACAGTTTATAAATTCTTGTCACGAAATCACATCTCTAAATTAAATCTTTCTCATGTGTGTTATTTATTCAAGAATGGAGTAATTCATCAAGGACATAAAGATTCGTTCTTTTAGCCGAACACGAATACGTGACAAAATGCGCGACATCATAGATAATCTTTAGGGGCACAATGACGTCAGAGAATTATGATTAGAGGGCTTAAAGAACGCTTGTAATGGCGGGCGCAGTACATCGCGCGACTTTCCCTGCCATTTTGATTCCATCGTCAGCTAATAATCTCTTCCACGTTCAGCCGCCATGGGGTGCCAGGTGAAACCGGAGGGTATGGGCGCGCCGTAATTATGAATATAAATCGGCGAATGATGGTGGTGGTGGTGGTGGTGGTGGTGGTGATGGTGGTGGTTTGGGTGGAGAACGGGACGACGACGAGGATGGGCTTGGGCGGGGGGCGAGGGGGATGGAAGCGTTGGTCTCAAAGCGGCGGCGGGGCGGGGGATGAAAATGACGCCGGGAATCCGGCGTTTGCCGTCTTTTAATTTTAATTAAAGGAAGGTTGGAACGCGCGCGCGAACCTGGCGGGAGTTCCGTTAATGGTGGTGGCTCGCGGTGGAAAAACAGATGCCTACCATTAAGGTAAAGGGTTGACTACCGAAGCTTTCGTGTTTCTCCGCCGTTGGCCGCGTTACAGTTTCTCCTTTTTTTCCTCTTCTCTCTCTGTCTCCTTGTGATCTCTCCCCATCAAAAATTGGTGCCGTATTCAGCTTAATTAAAAAGAGATCAGCGCATTAAGTCGTTTCGAAGAATTCGTATTATAATTACGATCGAATATTTTAATAGATACAAGTGATGTTATACCATCAGCATATTTTTTTCCTAACCGTGGATTCTTCGAAAACTAAATGTAAATTTTCTTCGACGAAAATGCGATTAACAATCCTCTTTTATCGTGACTTTGATATTGCACGCTAAACGTTGAACATTAAATGGAAACGTACAGCGTACTTTTATTGATTTTCAGTTTTTTGAAATCTACATTTCTTTTTTATGCTAAGAGCCACGATAAAAGAGGATTGTTAATTATATCTTCGTAATTGCTTTCATTGAGCTTTTGCAGCGCAAAAATCAAGTTCAAGTTCGAAAATTAAGAGTGGCTGAAATATAATACAGTGTTAGCAGGTAGCTCTATAGTGATCTTTGTTAGGGATAGTACGTGTCGCATGATCCCGTTTGCATCTGCCGGCGTGGGTGAGTGTTTAATAATACAGGGAATTTATCGTACGCGCGCGTCTGATATTTTTAAATCGACCAGGATGCCGCTTCTCACTTTCCACGCAGCACGCGTGGAAATTCAATTGACCGGCGCTCTAGTTTTTTTCCCTTTTCCTTTTATTTTTTTTTTATTCTCACTTCGCGGGGAAATTGTTCGAATCGAGAGATAAATTTCTAGCGGCACAATAGCTACCGGCAGCCTCTCGACATTAAGCCTCATTCACAACGGCCATTATCGCTAACGTGATTGCAACGTTGTACGCCGTGTAGAATGCAATGCGTTCCTAGGAGCGCCGCGATGGCCATCGCCACCCCTCAGAGGAAGGACTGCGCTCGCACCCCTCCCTGGTAGCGCACCCTTCGTCGGATAGGTCGATACACGTACGAGAGCGCGAAAGTTCGCAGCGCTCTCGGGCAATAAAAGCGAAACGATTCATACAAAGAAACTCGATTTGTAATAATTAGTATGCAATGCGAAAGCAAAGTAAACGAGACGGCAAATTCGTAAGCGTATCTTTTCCTTTCAAACAATTGCATTTTTATTATAAAACTCAAAATATCGCTAGAAATTTAATTATATTATTTTTATTCTGGCTATAAAAATTTCAATTTGTAGGCAATCTGTTTTTCCTTAAAGATATCGATTTAATCATGTAAAAGTTTCCACTTCCACGATCATCTTTGACATGTTTCACAAATAAAAAAGGAAGATAAGAAATAAATTTAATTATGTATGCGAGATTGGATAACGCTGTCCGTAGTGGCAGTCGAGCAGTAACCTTGAGAGATTTTAAATGTTCAACGAAGTACAAACATTGTGCATCGGTGATTCGGGATGCTGTAAAATGTACGTACACAATCACAACTCGTCGTCCGTGCGTCCAGGACTCGAAGTGTGATGGCAACGAAGATAGATCAAATATTCAAAAATGCATCGCGGCAACACTATATCCGCAACGCCCATTCTTATTCTCCACTCTCGTAAAACCGCAAAGTATTCCGCGCTATAAATCCGCTCGAAGTACTTACGGTCCGCCTACGCGCATCGACGTAGTCAATTTCATTCAGTTCTTCCTCTCTTCCCGCATTCCTTCACGGAGGCACATTCCGACGCACGCATATGAAGGACAAGTAGTGATTTTTTTCTAACCGGACACTAACGCTTCATTTCTTGCAGTTGCACTAAATACACAGACCAATATCGTGTCACGCTATTCCTAAGGAAACAAATTTTAAAAATAAGTTTGATAAGTTTGATAAGTCTGATAAGATAGAATAAGATTATTTGTAAGAGGCCTTGTAACCCTGAGGGGAATCAATAAAGTATATATATGATAAGTCTGATAAGAGTCTGTGAAAATGTGCCAGCTTGATTATAATATGCGATTATTCTATTTTTGATGATTATAACTTACGTGCTCGCAAAAATAACATCCGATGGAAGGGTATTTACGTAAAAAGAATATAATGCGAGACGGTAACCATTGATTTAAATATTCATCGATCCTTATTTATGTCCGATTTCACTCGCGTATTTTCGATATGCAATGTTTCTATCTTTGGCCGTTCTTTCGTCGACAAGTCTCTCTTTTAAAAAAAGAAGCCGAACGGGCATCGTCGTCCTTTGACATTCCGCCGTTGTTTCTTGCCGGCGGAATATCGCTTAACGATCCATCACTACGAAGGGGATGAATCTCGCACGTCAAGTTTCCGGCCGAGAAAGGGGAGAGAGAAAGAGAGACAGAAAGAGAGAGAGAGAGAGAGAGAGAGAGAGAGAGAGAGAGAGAGAGAGAGAGAGAGAGGGGAAGAGAGAATCTGATCTTTTTCCGTTCGATCCTCGAAGGAACGGGAACGAGAAGAAACAAGGAGGCGAGGAAACAAGGAAGAGTTAGCACACATCGCAGGAAGGGCGAGATGGAGTTTCGCGCGTTCACTCACCCTCCCACCTCCCATCATCATCGCGGGGAGCGTTTAATCCGTAACTTTGGCGCTCGCGTCCCCCGAGGGAACGTTCTCTTTGGTTTTCCGCGCGCAACAATAAGTTTTCCCCCGATGCAGGCCTGTCAACGACGCACAATTGGCGGCGGCGGTGGCGGCGGCAGCGACGGGGATCGGGGGCGGCTCGCTCAGCTCCGGTTGCACCCATCCGCCCCTTGTGCTCCCCCTTCCTCTTCCTCGCCGTGCCGCACTATCCGACCATCCAACCCATCCTCTTCGGATGGGACTCATCCCATTCTCTGTATGCCGTGATTGCACAGCCTGGGGGCGATATTGGGGTGCGTATGGATCGGTACGAGGGGGTGCGCCACTCATTCTCTGCCTCCTCGTTCCTCTCTCTCTCTCTCTCTCTCTCTCTCTCTCTCTTTCTCTCTCTCCTCCATTCTCTCCTTTCTCTCTATCTATCTTTCTATCTGTTTCTCCTCCTCTTTGCGAATCTACCGTTCTATCGTTCGTACGCGCACATCTCGTCTGTTTCTGCCTTTCCCGTTCCATCGATTCTACCTCTTAATCGCCCACCCTCCTCCACCCCCCGAGCCTTCCTTCACTATGGAGAGATGAGAGGCGCGCGCTTTATGGACAAGGGTGACCCGAGAAACTCTCCGCCGTGGAGGAATTACCGATATCGGATATGCGAGCGGACGCGTATACGCGAACATCCGGAACGCGCCTCGAGATTCTACCGTCGGAGATCTACGCGTTCGCGTGAGAGAGATAATCCGATGGTGGTATAAAAAAACAGCGCTCCTGAGAGGAGCACGCGAAGGATGCGGCAGAACCACCGCCAGAGTATCCTTATAATCACAAATTCTATAGATAGTTTGAAGTCGAGTTCTCAAGAAAGGAGATAAAGGAGAAAAGTCTTCATTTACTGTAGTTCTCTTCTTCACCTTTTAGTTTTTGTTTTACAAATCCGTAACGCCCTTTCCATTCTCGTGTCTGCACGAAATTTCGAATAATTCGCGATATATTCTCTCCTTTTATTTTTCATTTTATATATATTTATTCTTTATTTTGAAAAATATAACCGTGTACCGCGCGCATCGAACATCAGGGATTCGTATTTTTTTCGGAAGCGAAAATATGCGGCGGCACGTATCGGTTTGTAAATTCGTGCCGGCCGTTTTAGGGCACACACAATGGGCGAGGCCAAAAACGCAACTTGCTGCGGCGAAATGAAATATATGATGTTCAAAATTGAAGCGCGTAATTCGCGCGGCCAGGCGCGGGCGGTGTGTTTTTATTTTCTCTGTGGCGAAATTACAATTTTACCGTGCACGCGATTTATTCCCCGCGGTGCGCCGCCGCCCATCGGAAACGCTGTAAATGATTTTCCGCAGTCATCGTTTTTGTGCGCCCCCGCGCCCCTCGCCCCTCGCGCCACAGCTCGCCCGGGTAAAGTCATTGATATTTAGACAACGCGGTTAATCATCGAATTCGGACGGACCAATCCAGTTACCATCCAATAGTCGTGCGGATTGAAACGCATTCGACCGACTGTGTTTTCAGGCGAAACTCGCGGCGCGAGGGCGGGGTGGGGGGGAAGGGGGAGAAGCGAGAGAGGGACGGACGGAAAAATGGCGGGGTTTGTATCGCCCCGGAACCCTTCTCGACTTTTATCCGTAATCCCCTCGCGCACGCAGGCTCGACTGCTGCGCAGCCGGAAACGAGGGAGTCGACGAAGGACGATTAGATCCTTTCCCGCCGATGACGGATGCATCTTCGGAATTGCTGATATTGGATACTTGCGGATGGACTTACTCGTCAACGTCGTTCTGAGACAAGGGCAAAACGAGATATATCCTACTATTGTCGACCCTAAGATCCGTATCTTCGAAGTTGACATGGGACGGGAGAAGGATTATTAACATGCGAAAGTCCAAAAATGATATCGCGCAAAAGAAAATAGAAAAAGAAAAAGAGATTGTAATTGTTACAATTGCGGAATATTTATTGAGTCACGTTACGCTACTATTTACACATTTCAACGGTAAATTTTGTAAAAAAAAAGAACATTTAATTTCAAGCGGAAATCGTCGATGATTTTATTATCCATAAATCGCAGAATAATATATTGGATTATACAAAATAATAATAAATTGAATGCGTGTATATTCACGGCGAGTATATACGTGTATACACAATCGTTTCGCATTATTGTACTCCTACGCTCACTTTCTGTCCTTTTTTTTTCTCTTCTTTCAGTTATCTTTGTGCTTACTCGAAACAGCCGCTACGAGGGAGAAAGTAAATTAGATCAGACGATAATCCATCGTGAAATACTCCACGTGGTAAAGCATAAAATTTTCACTGACTATTTATGATGCGTGGGAACCCGTTGATATCAGATAATTGTAAATGAACAAAATAGACCTTAACACTGAAATATCAAGATATAGATAAGATAATATGATTTGGAACTTTTCCGAATCACTTTCCTACCCGAGTACACCAAACGAAGTCGCTTGTCATACTCGAGTAAGATAATTTGCAATCACTATTATAGTTTTACATAATTTATTAATATTCGTAAAATATTGAGTTTCTTATGTATAGACAAGAAAAAAGCAATTTAATATTCTTATCTTGTATTTTTTAGTCCTAAAATCAGACATTAACTCCATGTAACGGCTTTCTTTCATATTTATCTTTTAAATACGTGTGCACTCTATCGATACATAATCTTGCGATACAAGACAATTATACAAATCATTTCATATTCTCCGAACTGTTATAATCTTCGTACAATGTCCTAGTTTAGCGCTTTAGACTTTTCCGTTCTATCTCTCTCTCTTATCATTTCTTTCTAGTAAAAAATTTCAATTCTTTGAATGCAAACGGCAGATTTGCGTGGATTAACTTGACGATCCGACGCGGCAGACGATGCGTAATTAATAATTCCGTGATGCCTTGTAACTCCTCGCTAACGACCCCGCTCTCGCCCGCGTCTCGTCGTAAAAATCCCAGCGCGACGCGGGAGATCAAAGCAGTTTACGATCGTAATAAGTGCTCGGCCGTAACTAACCGGCCACCACCGACGACCGCCAGGCTCTACATGCGCGGGTCTCCCTCATTATCCCTAACGCAAGATGCGATCTGTGCCGGACATTAGCAATATTGTATATCAGCAGTCTCTCTCCGGCAGTAGGACGTACAATTTAGTCGTTTACCCGGTGACAAAGGGTACCTTCACTACGCATTCCTGGTTACATTTACACCACCGGCAGGTACAGGATCATTGCCCAACATGGGAAACTTGCGTTTGCCTATAAACGCACACGCACACGCACACGCATACGAAACATGCATACAGACACGCACGCGCACACACATGTATGCACACGTATATATATATATATACGCGCAAGTTCATACAATCGGTATCCGTAAGCTCGCGGTCCGTTTCCATCCTGACCCAACCGACCGACCAACCACCCCCTCAAACCATCAGCCCCTAACCGTCCGCACTTTGTGTGGCGTCCAAGGGGTGAGAAAGAGGCGAGGGGCATAGGGGCGAACGCGGGGGTGGTAGAAGGGCGCCAGGCAACCCTCCTAACTCTCTGGCCCCCGGGGGGTGAACGTGGGCTGGCTCGCTGCGAGTAAATGGGGCTACGGGGAGGGGGGGAGAGGACGGCGGGCAGGAGGGTGGGTGGAGTGAGTTAGGTGGAAGCAGGAGAACTAGGGATATTACGGACAGGACGCCCGAGATATCCAGCCTTCCTCCCGCTCCCGCTACGCCCCTCAGGCGACCATCTCGAGGGGCGACTATTCGGGGGAGGAAAGGCGCCCGAGAGGCGGCTAAGGGTAGCGACAGATATAACCGTAACGCACACACGTTCAAGAAGCAGAATTCGGAGTGGAATTTCGAGCGTGCCGAATAGATGGTGGTCCCTGCCGAGACGCCGCCGTCGGTCGAAAAGAGAAAGAGGGACAAGGCACACGGAGCTCGGCGAGGCCGTTGGACGAAGGGCGCGCGAGCGAGACGGAGAGATTAGCTTCCTTGGTTATTAATAAACGCTTCGCGCGGACCTTGATAGCGCGCGTAATGGAACGAGAGTAGTTTACCCTTATTACCTCCCACCGCTCTCTTTGACTACGAACCACGGCCCACGAACCACGGATGATCGCGCCCTATCTGCCACCCTTCCTCCCCGCCGTCCCGCTTGCCCTTCCCTCTCCCCTCTTGTCGTGCTTCTGTCCAAACTAACATCTACGCCGCCAAGAAACCTGCCGTACCTTCCCACCTCATCCCCTTCCCCCGTATAACGGTTGGGGTTATTTACTTTTCCATTACGCGGATGAGGTAACCCATCCTGTTTCGCCGCCTGCCCGACCCCATTGTCGAACTACGGTAATCCGAGAATTCGTGTAAGATCGAAATGACGGCTCGCAAACGTCCACTTGTTCCTCCGAGTACTCCGATAGACATGAGAAACTACGTATAAGTACGGCAAGTTCTTATCTATATGTACTTATCTGCTGTAACGCGCGACGATACAGCGGAGCAACGATATCGCACTCGTTGCATCGTTTCGATAAAGTCGATTCAGCCAACATTTGTTATTTTAAAGCATATTTTTCTATACGTTGAAAATTTTGCATTTTATTCTGCCAAGTCCGTAACAATATTGAAGAAATATAAAGTATATTAATAAGATTAACAGAAAAAACGAAGCATAACGTGAAATATTCTAATAAGCCAGATCAGTCAGTATTCACAAATTAAAAAGCATAGTTACCTCTTTAATAAAATTATGATAAATGCATAAGAATTTTATTACTGATAAAGATACTTTTTAAAGGGAAAAACAAAATTATTTAGCCTGATTTATTGTTACACTTTTCATTAAATTTGTATGTGCTATTATTAGTATCTATTAGTATCATTGAAGAAATGACATGCAATATCTGGAAAAAATATGTGCAATTTTTTATGACAGTAGAAATTATATTTTTTATATTATAAAAAAATAGTCTTAGCATCTATCTTTTTGCCCATGACATATTTCTCTTTATATAGCTTAAGCTTTGTGCTCGCTATTACATAGCGTTCTAATTGGCTGCTACTAGTATTACGACTTATATACACTTTCCTGGACTAGCAGTAGCAGGTCAGAGCGATGCGGTGTTCTGAAACTCCGTCGGTGCTCTTTGTCATCCAAACACCCCGTCGTTACGATCCTACAGCCCGGCGAGCCCCTTCGAGATTCGCTATGGTTTTAGTTTGAGATGAGATGTTCTCATGGTCCTCCTACTTCTCTGCGCTGGTTTCTCCGAGAAGTACCTACATCGCTGTGCAAAACAACCGTTTCCACGAAACCTCCACAAACGTAGAAAATCGTATTGAACCTTGATAATATTAACAAAATTCGACGCGCATTATTTATCAGCATGCGATAGTATCTTAAGTTACATCTTAAGACGACTGGAGTTTTTTTAATCATTTTTAAATGCACTCAAACTTATTTTTGAGAATTATTTTACGGAAAAAATAATTTCAGTAATCCTAAATCTTAATTTCCCGACGTTTTATATTGCATTTATGTTCTTGTTGCGCAAGTACGAGTAAGTATAATAATAATTTGTACAAGTAGTACAATATAATTTATAACACGCTAATATTAACTTTCCCGTCAAAAACAAAAGAATCTTTAATTGTATATATGTACTGTATGTCGCTTTGTTTTGCATTTATCTCTCTCTCTGGTTTGCTCGCCAAAGTTTCCATTATCTACATTGGTACTAATTCGTTTCTTAAATTTTCAGTTTTGACGCTAATGACCAATAAGGAGCTAGAAGAAAAAGGTAAAAAGTGAAGACGGCAAAGACGGCAAAAGGAGGCAAAAACGATTAAAAAATTGATAGAGGAATTTTAGGGCGATCGTTGCGCGAAAAGAAGTTCCCTCTACAAACGTCGACGATATTTTTCTTAACTTGACCATTCGCAAATCTTTCAAATTGGCCCCGCTGGCCCCGCAACGTGAAAATAATTGATTCCCACGCTGCGGGAAACGTCAGGACAATAAGCACGCAATTCGAGAAAAACGTCACATTGTTACTGCTAACAGCGACGGTGGCCCCTTATTAATTTCGACACTTTCGGTCTCTCTTTTTCTCCTCTCCATTCCCCCTGTCACCCGTGTTCAATTCCCCAGGCGTTTCGCTCCTCTCGTTATCGACGGTGGCTCCGATTCACCCGCTCCCCCCCGTACCCCCGCTGTTTCCATCTTCATCCTTCTGACCGTTCTTTGTGCTCTCCCGCCGTGGACGAAGAAAAGAGCCGTAGGAGCTCTAAGAGCGAGACGCCGCGAAAATACATCGGCGTTGTATATCTTCCTTGACCGTCCGGGGCATAACTCCGGGGATGAATCAGTGCTTCTTGGACCGCACCGGACCCACACCCTCGCAAACCCGCCTTCCTACCTCCGGAGTCGCTTCTCGTTCCCCACCCTCTCCCCCTGGTTGTCGGTTCGTCCGCCGCCTCCGCCTTCTCGGAGCCATCAGGGTAGAAGAGCGGAGAGTAACCCTCTAGCCTGAACCTTCATCAACGGATCTACCAACCCCACCTTTATCAAGAGTCCCCAGTGCTGTGCGAAACCCCTTTCACCCGCCCCCGCGCAAGCGTCTCTCATCCCATTCCGCAGCCGTTCCTCTCCGTTCGTCCCTTTTCCACTTTGCCCGCTCTTTCTCCCTCGGCCATCTTCTCGGTTCTACCCTCGTAGTCTCTTTTGGTCCTTCCAGTTCCCTCGTCGTTCTGTCCGCCCCTCCGTCAACGTTTCCCTTCCGTCCCGTCCCGCCCGCCACCCCCCGTCCCGCGCACACCGCCGTTTCACCCCACGGAACCTAGATTAACGGAACCCTTGCTGCCGAGAGAAGGAAGTTGGGTCGACTTACCTAGTGCAAAGGTGTCGTCGAGATGGCGAGATATAGAACGTGTCGTGATAAAAGTAGGACGAATCTTGGATTATTTTCGCCGAGCGCAATCGAACCACAAAAGTCTTTTGCGTTAATCCCATCCTCTTTTTTCCCCTCTCTATCAAGATTTTTTACAACTTTTAATTAAGCATTACGAATTCCGATGTAGGGTAATTTAATTACTTCCGATAGTAGAGCCAAGCCTTTTCCAACCACCGGTTAATCACTCTGTGCGGGTAAAGTAGCCACGTTAAATGCCCGACTTAATTAAATTTGAATGTTAAAAATCCATTCGCGATGTAATCATTAAATTTACGGAATAATAAAATATTGGATTTGTACTGTTTCTGCGATATACATATATACGCGCGACTACACGCCGCTTCCTGTAATCGATTATTCTGCACAATGCCACGTTGTAGCGCTGTTTCCAAATTCACATGAAATTACATCCCTCGACCTCGGCGTTACATATTCGAATCTAAATCAAATAATAATTCCTTTTTCCTCTCCTCTCCCTCTTCCCTCGCAAAAGATAAGAAGACGCTGGTCATTCCGCGCGGGTATCCGCGCGCCGTCACTCCTCCTTTCTCGGCCGAGATGTAAAACGCGAGAGACACACGGGGGGTTGGACGACAGTGTGCGGTCGTTACTCATACAATAACGGTATTGGTAATTAGTTACGTTTTACGTTGGAATGTGTGCGGTCTCACGTGGGAAGAGGGGGAGAGAAAGCGGGCCGCGCGCTGTATCGGTTTATCGTATGTATGGGAATGCGTGTGCGGGATGGGGACCGGGAGCAAAGGGAATTTCCAGCAGACCGCCGGATCGATTGGCTCGAAATTGGAAAAGAATATTAGGTTTCTGATTGAAACGACTCTTCCGAAAATTTCGTCATCCCCGGCCGCGCACGCTGTCCGTGCTGCGCTTTTGTCCTCCGTAAGCGCGAAGAGGGTTCTCGCCTCACCCACCCTCCCGTTCGCCGCTGCCGATCCCGCGATTGTTTTAACGCTCCATTGAGAGCCGATTAATTACCCACCCGGGTGGTCCTTTAAATATTTACGAAAGTATCCGGCCGTGCGCGCCGGCTTGGTTGCCGATACACGCTCGGCGACCGTCAATATTTGCGCGACCTGTACCGACGGTCGCGTCGGTGAAATATGAATGGTCGAAATTTTAAATAACATTGTGCAGTATCTGCGGCCGTGCGCCCGCGCGCGCGCGCGCGCGGGGGGCGCATGCACGCATCTATGCATCCATATCCATGCATCCATGCATTCGTATGCCCTATGCACGTATGCACGCACACGCGCGCGGCAAGAGAGAAGAACCGCGCGATGCAGCGCGATCCACGCGCGCGAATATTCCCAAATAAATCCGCACAACGGCATGGCGTGGCACGGCGTGGCGTGGTATGGCGTGGCCGGACCGGGCCGCGACTGCGAATATTTAATGTTTGCGCGGACTAAAAATTCGAGGGTCTCGCGAGGGACTGCACGAGCTGGAGCTCGCGAGGTACCGCAATGCGTCGCGAGCGCGTTCCGAGAGAGGATTCCAGGACGATCGCGATTACAGGAACATTATGTATTCATCAGGAGGTGACGGAATAATCCGAAAGGTTACGATTACGTGGCATCTATTCGCCAGTCGTTAACATAATTACGTTGCGAAAGGGCGCGTCGAGTATTTTTTCAGCAAGAATCGCCAGCGCGCGGGTTCAATGAAAATTATTTCAGACACGAAAGTTATTTCAGCCTCGAAAAATTCCTGCATAATTCATATAGAGATTGAAGCCGGTGTAACTGCGGTAAATTCATTTTTGGATGATATAACTAATACAGGAATAAATCCCGTGTTAATTATTGTATTTCCATTATAATTTCTTCTTGTCCATTATAATTTCTTCTCGACGATCGAAACCTATATTAATCTGAATTTATATTTCGATTTGATCGAAATGTATTATAAGAGTAGGTAAAATACATCTCTGTACGAGCCGTCTATTATTGCATGCGGTTATCACATTTATTTCGATTATTGTACTCTATTTAAACACCGTCAATTACATATCCTATTCGTAGCATTTATATATATAAATTGTCATTTTATTATATAATCTTAGTAATCTCATCCATTTGTACAGCATCATGCTCTTTCGACTGTCGTGCGACTTGGATCTGTAATGAGATAAAAAGTAGTTTTTCGTCTTTAACAGCACGGAAGTTAATGAGCACCGTGGCACGGATGGAGAAATGCGTTTGACGAGCGATACAGGTCGGTGTCCGCAGCTCTGCGCCCAGCCTGTATTGGCTGTTCAACTAACCGTGACCATATCTCAAAGTCCCTTTAGGACGTCCCGTGTCTCGAACAGAGAACGGACGAGGGGGGAGGGGGGGACCGATTCCACGGCGATGAATCGCTACCTGTGATTATCGGCGCGTAGCCGTGTTCTCGTGTAGCCGAGGCCCCAATTCCGCACCGGGTCTACATTCAACCGAGGCGATACGCAGCAGCCCGCGTGTACACGTATCTCGTGCCCCAACGTATGTGTATCGCCGTGCAAAGACGACGACGACGACGACGACAACGACGACGGGGCGCTCCGTACATAAGACACGTGCGCACGCGAGCGAGCGAGCAAAGACACGACACACGAAGATGCGTGACACCGCATATACGCACATATACACGCAACGTGGTCACGTTTCCCGTGATAGTCCCTACCATTATAACGGAGTGCTATAACCGCGCGTACATGTATGTGAATGCGGTTTGTCGTAGCCGCGCGAGCACCACGCGGGTGCGTGCATGTATGTGTGTGCGTGCGTGCGTGCGTGCACGCGTGTGCGTGCGTGCGTCCGTATCTAGCGCCGTGCCCACTGGCGTAGGTTGCGTCCATTTTGATACCATACCTCGGTCTATGTGCCAGATGTATGTAAACGAGGTACATGGGGCACATATAGGGAGCGTATGTACGAGCGAGCGCGGCTACGTACGTAGATAGGGTCGACCGGTAGAGTGGTTAGAGGGTTCGGGATGGAGGTCGGCGAGAGCGCGCGGGGGGAGAGCAGGGGGGAAGGATGGGGAACAGCGAGGGGGAGAAGGTGGCGTAGGTCGGAGGTGGGTCGAGAGGGTAAAATAGAGGGGAAGGTGGTGAACGTTCCGCAAGGGTGGGTAGAGGTGTGGTTGCTTTAGAGGTGCGTTGAACCCAACCAACGCAGGTAGGTTGACATCAGCGTGCCTTGTTCCATTGAAACGTGCGAAATCCATGCGGAATCCACCCTCATTCCCCCCCTTCCCGCCACCCGGCCGTGTCACCCGCACCTCTCTCTCTCTCTCTCTCTCTCTCTCTCTCTCTCTCTCCCCTTTTGCCCCTCCGGCTCTGCCCCCCTGCCTCCGGTGGGTGGTTTGGATGGCTGGCCCGGGGATGGGGTGACGGTGGGTGGATTTCCGCGATGCGAGGCTGATTTCATAGCGGAGAGGAATACCTGGTGCGTGATATCGCGCGATTCTCCGTCTCTCCTTCTCTTGCCCTTCTTCCGTGTCCGATTCGCTCCCCGAATCGGCGGTGGAGTCTTGATGAAAAAAAAGGGTCGTGAGATAGATGTAAAATCGACAAGACCGGGAGCCCCGCGTTGCGGACACAGAAAGCGGAGTGACCTTTTTCTCCACAAAGAGATCACAGGCCGACGCCGCGAGTGCTCGTACCGGTGGCCCGCGAGCGTACCGTTACCGCACATCGCGCGGATGCATTAGGCTTGTTCGCAAAATGCTGATAACTATTTACGTCCGTTGCGCGTACGCGATTTGCACGCTATGCTGCGTACACGCGGTTGTTCGGCGCGTTATCACTCGTAGCTTTTTTGCGATAACAATCCCTGCGATACCAGGGCCAGAAATTTTTTGCCATGCTCTCTCTCTCTCTTTGTCCCGCTTCATGTTGCGTGATAGTAAAAAGAATATTTCAAAAAAAAGTTTGAATCACAATATTTTTCGATCATTCGCGTGGAAAATTCCGTAAATCTGTATCTAGAGTGATTTCTAAATCGCGAGCAGTTAAGATATTCTCGTACACAAGGCGAAACCCCAATTAACCTAAGAGAAAACTTAATTACGTATACGACTCTAATGTACGGTTGCTTCGTGCTTGCAAGTGGAGATTGAATATACGGAGTATGTGAAGAGCATCACATATTTTCTCTCGGTTACATTCTCATCTTCTAATGAGTTCGGAGTCCATTTTTCTATACAAACATTTGATCAGCGTCTATCGCTTGTTGCTGTCTTTCTAATTTGTCAACATCTTTGTGCGATTATTATATCTCAATGACAAAATTAAAAAGTGCAAGCAAATTTTATTTGAGATAACATCAGTATTATTATTCTTTGCAATATATCTGCATTCGGAAAAAAAATTTTTATGCATTTTGGACACCATGAAAAAAGTATGTAAAACTGCACGGACAAGTGTACAATTTGTACAATTTATGATAAAAATATATGCATCGTGTATAATTTTTATTTTACTTGTCGTTTGTGTAATTTTTTCTTTTTTTATATTGACGACTATTAAAGATCCATGATTTAGTTCCACGCGGCTACTTTCTAAAATTGGGAAAATCCTGATTTAACTTGTAAGTCCAGTATGTCTTCCATTACACTGGTATCAACGGTCGATTCTCGTACCACTCACATGTGTCCGACTTTTCCCTCTGCGTACAGGAAATCGAAACGCGCGAACTTTCTCCCCTCGTCATGCGTTTTCCATCTCTCTTCGCGAGCGTCTCTCTCGTACATATCACTGTGGATCACGGTGAATTCGAGCCATCACGTCCGTACTACTACTAGCATCTAACAAGATTTGCAAGGTATAAGATCATCCATTTCTCGTCTAATCGCCATTGACAAAAAGAAGGAAAAAATCAATGTATTCTGGCGTAATTTTCCGAGTCGTTGTCGGTTTTTCATCGTTTTTTTGCCTCCGTACAATTTTTCGGCCGCAGACACATCCCGCGGACATCGGACAGAATTCGTTGGACGCGGCTAGCTCGTCGTGGTGGAAAGCAGAAAATTTCGGCTTATTTTCCCATAATTCTCTGCGCCTGCTTGCTGGCGTGCGTTTGCCCGTTGGTTCCGCATTCGCATCGGAGTGCGTAATTCAGCTGTACCTAACGCTGGTTAAGGGTGGCTCCGGGCGGTCGGTCGGTTGGTCGGTCGGTGGGTGGCGATGGGTCGGTCGCGAGAGTGTGGGTAGGGGTGGACAGGCGTTGGAGGGTGGGTGTTCGGGTGGTCGACGGGCTGGCTGGTTGCTAGTGCGGGAGTGGGTGGACGAGTGGGTGGATAGAGACTCCGGGGGACGGTTGCGACGGGGGAGGGAGAGGGTGAGTCAGAGAGAAGAGGTGGCTCGGTTATTTGTGTGTCAGCCGCGTTGGGACCCTCTGCCCATCCTCTCCCATTCCTCGCTACCTCGACCACCGCACCCGCCCGCTCCGCGCTCTTCCCGCTCAACCACCCCCGCAGAACGCTCCGCACAGGGACGACGTCTGCGGATGTGTCCGCGTGGTTCAGTATGTGTGTGCATGTATGTGTACATGCGCGCGCGCGTATGCGTGCATGCATGTATGGGTGGAACGCGCTCGCGCTCCTATGTACGTCGCACCTATGTATTACACCTTACAAACATCACCTCCATGTACTCGGGGCTACCCTATGTGCCGGATATGTAGCTAATACATAGAGAATATTGTACCTCTCTCCCCCGCCCTCTCTCTCTCTCTCTCTCTCTCTTCCACCCCTCTATCCCTCAACCGTTCGCTCGCTCTCTCGCTCACGGTCCCCTCTGATACACGCACGGCGAGGGTCGTGCGATTTCGCACGCGTGTGTACACATACTTGAAGAGATAGGGTGAGGGAGGAGGGGCAGGGGAAGAGGGAAGGGTGAAGAGGAAGAGAGAGGACGGTATAAACTCTCTCTCTTGCTCTCTCTGTCTTACACCCCTGTGAGGGGGTGGCTCGCAAGGCGGGGCTCTGCTAGCAGGTAGGGACGTGTACACGGAATACCCGCTTTACGGAGACAGGTATTCTCTGAGACATGCACACTGGTATCGGGTACCAGTTGCGTAAGTACGTGCGGAATAGACGGCCCCCAGAGGGTTGGCGCAAAGGGGGTGGTGAGTAGTCTCGCATATGTTCGCTTCAGCGCTTTGGCCGGCCACACGCGTTCCTACGCATGTAGGTTTTAGAGGATAATTGAGGACGCGAGACGTATACACGCGATTGATGCCTCTTTCACTAAGTGTATGCTTAATCTTGCGGTTAATTGGAATCAACAACTGCTCATTAATGGAAACTTGAGCTCCGGACTATTAAAATGCTGAAATACTTTCGTTCAGAAATATTTATCAAGTTTTAATAGTTACGTTTAACACTTTAGTGTTTGAACACTATTGGAGATGGTCAAAATTATTAACTTCAAATATCAAATAGTCAACATTTGTCCCGGCCATTTGTCTCTTTTATAAATTGACAATAGTTTCGTTATCAAACCGTCGACATAGTTTTATTAAATTGTTTTACAATTTACGTTGTTTAAATACATTTTTATTTAAGATTTCAAAAAAGACATAATTTGTAATTTATAATATTTAATTTATTATTCTTGCGAGGAAGTTATAGAACAGAATAACACACTTGACAGACTACACCTATGTGACATAGGTTTTAAGATAGTCAGGTGTATCGATCGCCAGTATCCTAAGCTAAGTACGTATTTAGCATTGTCAGTTAGATCAATTATTTATTAATTGATCACTAATTCCTCTCGCCCAATGTTAGTGTCAAAAGATCATTGAAATTCTGCAGCGATTCTGCAGATGGAATTAACGAACTAAAATTTGCAGCGATACTGTATGAGCGAAACGCAAATTTAACGCAGACAATTTAAAAATATCGCCTTGATTGTGTGCGAATTAATTGTTTCGACGACAAAGGGATACAAAACAAAACGTCAGCTTATTAATGAGTCGCTCGAATACGCGAACAAAGCGTGGAAGGAAATAAATGGACTAATCGTTCGAACGTTCGCGCGATTATATAAAGAATCGTATTCCTATACGTATTATAGTCTGTTCGTATGTATGTAGAGAATCTGTAAGTCACGATACGATAATCGACTGCGAGTTTCGAATTGCGAGAAGTCCAACGCGAAATCATAATGTCGATGTCTTGAGAACAAGGCAATTCCATTTTGCAAGTTCAGTTACAGATATAAAAGATCAAATATTTCATTCCTACATAACATTTCTTTTCTTCAATTTAAAATTTTCAATTTAAAATTTACAAAAGTTATAATGTTAAGAGAAAGAAAGTCGTCATATAAATTACAACGAAATATACATATAACACTGTTTAACAAAAAATGATTTTTTTTTAGCACACGAATGAGATAATTATTTCCTATTTTTCTGGACTGAATCTTATTTATTAAATTGCTCTATCACGTCGCAATTTTTAGATATTTGCGGTTAAATTTGCAAAAAGACTATTTTAAAGTTTTTTGACATCATAACTATGATAATATGTGACCTGTTGGAGAAGTTTTATTGCAATCAAAATTATATATTACGTTTTTAGCCTACTTTCAGCCCTTAACAAAATTGTTGTGTCGATTACGGTTAAGACATTCCGTGCCGGACTAATTTTATGTGATTTGTCTTCTACGCCGCGTAAGTCATCGCCGCGTAGGTCACCATTCACGCAGGATGTTTATTATAATTGTAAAGTAAATTGTATTCCACAATAATTACAAAAAAAATAGATATTATAAAGAAAAAGGCCTAATGTACAAAATGCAATACAAAACAAAGCAAATATTTTTATTAAATATTTAATATTAAAACTTATTATAAAATTACTTATTAATACTCAAAAAGGCAAAATATTAAACAGCCGGAACGGAAAGTCTTAGCGTGGGTCATCGATGATCTATGCGGCATGGAACGTATTAAAAAGATATTTATAATTAATATAGGATCTATTGTAATGATCTATGTAAGTAGCAAATTTTATGCAATGGACTCTATATTAATTTTAAATATCTTGTGCCAAAATACACTAAAATAGTTCTTTTTTTGCAACTTTAATTGCAAATTTCTCACAATTGTAACGTAATAAAACAACTTTATAAACGAGATTGTACATAGCGCAAAAAAAAACTATAGGAAACGATTACCTACATTCGTTTTTTTTTAAATAGTGTAATTGTCGAAGTTTATTTTTATCAATAATCAAACAACTTTACGATTAATCATTATAATTATCAACATGTCAGAATTGCATTATCAAAAACGCGCGAAAGACTTAATCGCTGTAAACGAAATTACCCCGCGAACGGAATGCAGACACGACAAACGACGAAAGAGGCACTAACCATCGAAATAAACGCCACTTGGGAGCGGCGGGTGAGTTATACCGCCGTGTAGCGTTGTGTCTGCATACGGTCGGACTTGTTTCTCGACTAAAGGATGCAGGACGAAGAGGAAAGGGGGACAACCACGCGCGACGCGAGACCGTTACGGAGAATGTACTCGCTAAAATATTCGCGAACTAACTTGCCATGCTCGCGGTGGACAGGTATCCATCCACTTTATATATTCGCGAGTCATTGTAGGGGGAGAGCGCAAACCAATGGAGGTCCAGTGAAAACAAAAGAAAGGACAGTTCGCGGTTACAATCGTACCTTAAATTATTTTGTCAGTTATGTATTTTACGTATCGCACGAAGAGAGCGAGAGAGCCAGGACGTCAACGGCAGAAGGAAGGTCGAGAACGAGGAACGAAAAGGAGATAGGATGACGGGAAAGGCGGTAGGGGAGTGGAATGGGAAATGTGAAGTGGGCGGAAGGTGGGTGTGCGGGAGAGCGAAGCAGCAAGACACTCTTCCCTCTGAAAGGTGGAAGGCATTTCAGCCCGAGAGCACGTTGGCTCAGCTGTGTTTTCTGTTCGGGGGTGGTTGCGGCGTAGCAGGCAGGGCTGGTGCGCGTCGAGGGGATGGGTCGGAAGGGGAGCACAGAGTGTGGGTGGTTGGTGGTAGCGTAGTTGGAAGAGAGACAGAGAGAGAGAGAGAGAGAGAGAAAGTGGGTGGTAGATGGGGTGGTTGGGTTAGGTGAATGGCTGGCAGGCAGGCAGGCAGGCAGGTAGGCAGGCAGGCAGGCAGGCAGGCAGGCAGGCAAGGCAGGCAGGCAGGCAGGCAGGCAGGCAGGCAAGCAGGCAGGCGGGCGGGCAGGCAGGCAGGCAAGCACGCAAGGGTACGTCGAGCTACTGCTAGGGGGTGGCGGGTAGGTGGGTGGCTAGAGAGCGAGTGGGCGAGGGAGCGGTAAAAGGGTGCGGAGAGGGAGGGAGAGTCGGGTGGCGGGTTGTGCTGGGCTGCTTTGAACTAAGCCGGGCTGGAGGTGGAGTACACTCGGTGGTTGGTGAAGGGCAAAAGGGGACAGGAGAGGCTGGATGGTTGGCTGGCACGGGGGCAGAAGGGTGGCCGGGGACCGGAGGCGAGGAGGAGTAGAGTGGCGAGGGGGAGTAGAGAGGCGGGGGAGGAAGGGTGAGTAGGGTGGTTGAACATCGGGGTCCGCTCGTGGTGTGGGACGGCAAAGGTAGGGTGGATATGGGGTGGTAGTCCTGGGCACCGCAGCCAACCTAACTACAACGTGGCTACTATCCACTGTTCTAAATAATTCCGTGGTACGATTGCTGCGGGCTTCGGTTGCCTCCACCTGCCCGCTAAATCCGAGATCCACGTACCCGCGCGAAGGTTCAAGGGGACGGCGAAGGGTGGGAACGAGGAGAGAGAGGATAGAAAGAAAATATAAAAACGCGCGCGGAAGAGAGCCGCGAAACTCCGACGACGGCGGAGTTACGCCCGCGCGCGCGAAACGGTTTTTAACTATTGGGATCTACAGAGTTCGCGTGGATTACTCGGCACCAGAGGGGAGCGGTAACGGCGCCGCGGCGGCGTAAAGCGGGCGTCGGGGAGTTGTGTACTTTGCATCAGCGGGCACGTGAGAAGAATGATGAGAGAGTTTATGCGAGGCTTAATCTTTTTAATGTCGAAACTTGGGGGTTGTCGTAAGATGTCTTGAAATTATTAAAGAAACTTGATATTACAGCTTTTTACACTGCGACACAAAAATTATTATATATTGATATATTTGATTTTAAGAAATAGAGAAAGTTTGTACTTAAAGTTGATGGCACATGCTAGAATACTCTGCGCAAGTCAGCATTTAACGACTGTAAAGTTAACAAGATAAAATTATAAGCAAGTCTGTTAATGATTCCGGTTAATGATGTAACAATAATAAAATTAACGTTAAATTTGCAAAACAATATTAATAATAATTTATACTGAAAAATTAAATTAAATATAATTCTAATAAGTAAAATACGACCGCTATGATGTACAATCAATTACGGTTCCAACTAGGAGCTTACTTTAAAGACAAAAAATCGGCGCGCTGCAGTTTACTGAGTTCGGAAGAAGTACATAAAATTCACACAATATTATTAAGTTATCAAGATATCAAGATCTAATCCGGACCGTAATTGGCATTTTTCTCTCTAATTAAAAGTGAAGGAATGTTAATAAAATAATTTCTATTATCATCGAGAATCATTTGTAACCGCATTATACTAATCGATACGCCAAAGAAGTATAACGGAAATAACAACTATATATGAAAAAATCAACGTAATCGTCGCGAAAATCCGCAAAGTACATAATGACCTGCGATGTGCGCGCAAGATCCTTTGAGCGCAACGCGAAAGAAAAATCCGGCTAGTACGTGTATATGAAGGAGGCGCGCGGTGTATCTTTGCGTAATAAACGAATCATAGAGGACTATTATGCGCGTACACAAAGTTGCCGGGGTGCACTCGTACGTGCACAAAGAATGGAACAAACGATTTCGCCAACTTTACACGCCCGCACACGTACGGCTGTTCTATCACGTGCGTGCGCGCGCGTGCTCGTGTGTGTATATGTATAGGTGGGAGTGTAGAGTTACAGCAACGGCAGAGACAGCCGGGTAAAGTACGTAACATTCGTAAGTGTAGATCGTGTATGCTACTCTGTATGTGTGTGTGTGTACGCGCGCGCGCACATCCTTACACCAACGAGGGCTGTGTATGGCTGCAGACAGCCTCAGTCCAGAGGATATTTCGCAGAAGGGTCGTCGTCGGTCCAGGTCGAATCCTGAGGGTTGTTCGTTCTCTCAACCCTCCGGATCCCTCAGCTCCCTTCTTCCTTCCCCCCTCTTCGCCCTCTCCTCTTTGCCTCGGTTGGGGTCGAAGGCGAAAGCTTCTCCTTTGCTCCACCTTTGCAGGGAACGACCCTGCAACTCGAATGAGAGACCCTCCCTGTTCCCGTTTATCCTGGTTCCCGTCTCAGGCGAGAGGTAAGATCCTATTCCAAACGCGTACAAGGGACGAACCTTTCCGGAGGAGCTCCGTTGTCCAGGAAGATCCCTCGAAATAAGATGTTCTTAATTCACTGGCAACATTGTTTAGGGTGCAAAAGCAATTACAATATATAGTAAATCGAAATGACCGCAATTTCTAATTGTGCCAAATAATCCAAGTATATATGTAGACGATATATTTCAAATATAGTAGGTATTCAAATTCTAAAAAAATCGAAGTTTCACATCAATATTAGACTAACAATAAGTGACTAAAGTGACTATCATCAACTGAAAAAAGTTAAAGAATATCTTTTAAACATTTAATGTAATTTTTAGAGAGAATAGTTTCTAAAATTATTCCTTAATGTAGTATTCTCCAAAGAAAGCTGAGAAAGTATTTATATACTCTTAGTATTTTATTACCTCGAAATTCTGCAATTCTATCCAGCCATTACAGAAATAGATCGTCACGTTAGCGATCGATATGACGTCGCCTGCGACGCCGCTGAATGGACCAGGATACGCTAGGACGAAGGTAGAACGGCGAACTAGGACGGGCTCCGGAAATTTAATGATATCTTCCCGAAAGGTTCGTAGCCATCGCTATCTTCGTGTAGCCCGGGTACCTTCCGCCGACAATTTCTTCTCGCAAAGCTCTCCCTTTGCCGTCAGTTTCCACCGGAGGCGGAAAGTACCTATCTTCAAGTCTGCAAGTCCCAAATACTCGCTCACTAACCTTCCTACGACGCACCTACCAATCCTGCACGTTATACCGTGTCGAAATGCATGCGTACACACGCACGTGCGTATGTAGGCAAATAAATGCGTGTACGCGCAGGCTTGTGTCGAGTGCTTCCACTTATAACAGCATTATACGATTGCAGATTGCTTCTACTAACCTTCTATTAGAATTTCGTGCCTTCAGTGCCTTTCTTGTATATGAAGCACTTTTACTTTTATGGGATGTAAAACGGGGCGATTCGCGTTTTTCTATTCAACAAGATATGTAATTCTCCAATATCGTTTTCATCGCATTCGCGTATCGTTGCAAACGTTTCTCACACTTGAACTTCAAAAGGCAATAATCCAAAACTTGTTTTTTTTTTCGAGAGAACCCTTCTTCAACTGTCGAGCCTTCCTGAAAAATTCAATTACCATTTTATTTGCAGCATTGAGTATTGCAAGCGTATGTTCGTGATTGAAATACACATATTCAGTAAATATTTTGTCTTTTTGAATCAAGTGCCTCAAATTGAGAGAAAAACGAGAATTTGAATCTATCTATTGCAAGATAGTAGAACTTTCTTTGTAAAAAAACATTTTTAATTTAATTTTAAGAAATTTTCAAGTTCTAAATTTCTACACTTTGTATGAATCATAATTCCCTCTTAAAGAACGATTTAATTATTTAGATATTTCTTAGAAATTTTTTGGCTCTACGTGCCATGCTTGCTATTTGGATAACGAGTAGGTTGCCGCTGTCAAGCGTTTGCCAACAAAACGCCTCGCTGCTCCGGCTTTTTATTAATTTCTTCATTATTAAGCACTCGAAGGCATACGTCGTACCACGAAGGACTGTGCGTTATTATAACTACGCTGTCACACCCACGTATAGCGTGTGCCGTACACATTAGCCGGCTCGTTCGTTTACGAGAAAGGACGTACATTGCCGCACACACGTTTCGCATATATACGAAATATCTTCGCAATGTCGTCGGCCGCTCTCTCGGCCGGATTAAAAAGGGCGCGCGCGCTTTGTCGTACGAATTGGGTCATCGCAATTCAACTTTTCGATCTTAATCGGATTGTTGACGCGAGCGAAAATGGACCCGCTGGGAGAGAGAGCTCGTGGTGGCTAATACGCTCACGTGACGCGAAATAAGATTATAATTAATATATCGTGTATCTGTTGCATGCGAAATCGATATACTGGCGTCTCTTCCGCGCGTTTCGTCCTCGACAGATACAGCGCGAACTCGAACATAACGAAGCGCAATTTTGAAATCAGATCAAGGTTTCGCATTGCATCTCTAAATGCAGTGGCTCAAGATGTGGTCAAACAACAAACGCTATTAAGAAATACAGATTAAAATAAATCGAAAAGCGCGAGCGTCGTTGATATGAGTAGAATCCTACGCTTTGGAGATTTTTTTATTTAAAAAACGTTATTTTAGCTGCTTTTTAAAATGAAAAACGCATCGATTTTTCCCGACACATGAAAAGTGACATGTAAAGTTGGACAATGCTTGGAGAACGGAAGAGAAACGCGATACGACACGACCTCCACGTCGATCTTTCGGTAGCGGTGACACGTTGTTCTTCGGACGGACCTTTAACACCGGAATACAACAGCGGCGGCGGGCAATGCATATGCATCCAGCTCCCGCTCTAACCGTTGCATACGGCCGATAAAGTTCGCAAGGTCGACCGTTCGCGGTGGCGGCAGCGGTGACAAAGCGATCCGTCCGGAAAATATGAGCACTGCTACATTCGCCATGTTGGCTACCATAGCGTTGGTTGAGCTCGGGATGGAGCTGTTTCCGGTACTGGAGAGCAAAGCAAGTGTATATATATACACACACTTGATATCACACATTCATATATATATATGTATGTGTGTGTGGCTGTACACATATACATATATACATAAATAAGTATATATACATATACTTACATATCACGGTATCACTATGATTATCATCTGACAGCGATCCAGCAAGATCAATAAGTACACATTAAATTTTTCTGCAAAACAAAAGATAAAATAATTATTTCTTCTAATTTAATACAGACATGCACCATACAGAGCCAAATACAAGCCAAAAATCACAAAATCAAGAAAGCACAGAAAATGTGCAAGGTACTCGGAAAAGAAAGTTAGTAAATGAATCTCGGCAAGAATAACAGGAGATTTGGTGAGTAATTATTCTTTGCTAATTTTTTTAAATATATACTTTTTTATATATAACATTTTTTATTAAATTGCATTATATGTAATTAGTAACCAAAATGTATTTAATGTATGATAGGATGTTATCGTATCAATTATGATGCTACATATTGAGGCCTTTTTGTCCATTGTTTCAGACATTGATTTTCAATATACGGGTACTGAAATTACGTTTCTAAATTTTTATTTTTTGACTGAAACTTTCTTGATACAATTGACATGACATTATTAAATGTTACATTAAAAATAAATGTTAAATTAAAAGACGCTTCTTCAAAATTGAGAATCAGGTAATATAAATTATAAAATTGTATATATTTGCACATATATACATATAATACATATATGCATATAAATACATATAATACACGATAGATATAATATATTACAGTCTTATCCATCTCACTTGTCACCTTACCCATCTCACTTCTACAGCCGATTCTCGATCGGCTTTCATCAGGCATTAATCATTTCTACCATAACGCAATGTTTGGATAAGTTGGAAAATGCGATTTACGCCGATTCTAATAATAATTGTTTCAATAATTGCGCATATAGATTAACAAATATTACACAAAACTTAATCTTAGTAATGTAACATATTTAAGATATACGAATAATTCATTCAACAATACAAAAAAAAAAACACAAGAAAATTACATACATATATTTTTTATCCATATATATGTATATTTCTCTTTCTCTCGCTTACCAACGAGTCAACTTTTGCTCGGATACTTTCAAGGACATCGGCTGGCACGATGAGGCCGGATACCCGGAGAGCGCGGTCGACAGCATCGAGGATTCGACTAGGTCGCACAGTCGATACTCGCGGCCAGATCTTTAAGAATCCGCAACTTCCGGCGAGAACTTTCCGCCGACAGAGTATTAACCCTCAGGGGGTTGGAAAATATTGCAACTCCGTCTAAGGCGGTGTCTTACTTTAAGGATAGTAAATTGGAATACCTTCTCTTTTACACAACAGAATCTTCAAAATTTAAAAACATATATATAAAGCCTTCCGCTGTTAATAATATTCTTTATCGTGTGGTACTTTCGAAAATGATGTTGTGTGAACTTTACAAATAATTATAATGTTACTAATAAATATAATAAAGATTTCGTGTCTCTACTTACTTTATTAAGACATTTTATCTATATATTATTATATCTATTCTTAATTGCTTTATCAACTTATTAAATTCCATTAATTTCTATGGTATCCAGCATATATCTGCAAGCCGTATAACAGTTCCAATTAATATTGTTTTTTATAAGGGGGTCGTTAAACTTTTAGGGACTGGCCCATTATAGGAACGTTTTTCGCGGATTGGAATGAATTTATAATTTCCTTAATTTTCTCTCGTTTCATAAGAGGGTCAGTAACATGGAGAGATCCGGAATTGGTGTGGGGACGAAGGATTGGTGGGATGTGCAGTGTGTATGTTTCGGTTCACCTCTCTAATTTCCATAAGGACCGATTGGCGCTATCTGATGAATGGCGATCGCGCGCCTCGTGGTAATTAGGTATTCGGCGGTATCGGGAGAGATCCTATCGACGAGGGTTCGGATACGTTTTCTCTCTCTCTCTCTCTCTCTCTCTCTCTCTCTCTCTCTCCCTCTTTCCCTGCCTCTCTCCTTCTCTCGATGGCGCAAAACAATTATGAATCCGGCACGAGGATCGAGGGCTCGACTCACCCTCCCGATTCCTTCCCCGTCATCTCTGCCTCTCTCTCTCTCTCTCTCTCTCTCTCTCTTCCATAAGGAGGAGCGCGCGGAGATGTTAAATAACCAATAATTGAGCGGCGCTCATAAAATCTTCATTACACGCCGACGCTCTAATAAAATCGTCCACGCACTAATTTCACGGCCCTTATCTCGATTTACCCCATTTTCGCTCAAGGGGATAGCTGCTTCTCTCTCCTCTCTCCCTCATTGCCTCCCACTCTCCCGCCTTCTCTCTAGTCACAGTAACGCTTCACAAGCTGGCAGCGGCGGCAGTCAGGCACACGGAAGAACGGGATGGGAAGAGGGGGTTCTGGCTGGCAGGCTGAAGAGCGCCACGGGGCGGCATCGCTGAACGAGACAATCATGTTATCGTATTATTTATCCACAGCATCGTGAGTTGATATACATGTTATCACGTGATTTTTTTATGACAAAGACCGCGATTGAAGTGCCGATCGTGCGGCTTACCGTCCGTTAACGCGCCAATAAATAATCGCATCGCCGACCCTCGCTGATCCCGGCGTAAATTGAAGGCAGCGTATGCGTTTGTTTCTCTCTCTCTCTCTCTCCCTTTTTTCTTTTTTTGCTTATAGCAGGCAAAAAAAAACAATATAACCGTTTATTTTAAAAATACCGAGCGTTTCAAAACTACATGCTCTTTTACGCATTATGAAGTTTTATCTTAAATATCCAGACCAAACGGCGTCGTCCGCACTTATTGAAGCAGGTTGTTCATTCGCACTGGTTTACTTAATTTGCATCTACGGAGATCTTAATTTAGATCATGTTTTTATCTTCAACGAATGAGACGAATGCTCTCTTAGAATATCTTTCTCTCGAAATTTGAACACGAAGGAGCCGGACAAAATGAAGCGAGAATATCATTTTCGTGGGTTCTATAAGCAATTCTTTTTCTCTTCTTTCTTTTTTCCAGACCTGCTTCTTTTCCGGTGCCGGTAATTGGATGCGGCCAAAGCTTCACCGCCGCCGTTTCCGAGTGTGTGATCCGTGCGGACGCACCGTGGCTCTCTGGTCCGTATAGCCGACTCGTTAGCCGAGCTACCTGCTAGTTAAATAATTAACATTTTGGTTAGAGTGTACTCCCTCTCCCTACTGTTCCCGTTCCTCCTACGTGTGTGTGCGTGCGACCTTTGTCTACCCTCACTCTCTCTCGTCTTCGCCGTCCTATCTCGCTCGCCTCGTCCCTTTCTCCCTCGTCGCCCTTGCACCCCGCCGGGTTTCTCTGCTGGCAGGCATATAGGTACGCTAAGTTCGCTGATGTGCGGCCCCGTAACACGAGCCCCAGTTAGTCCACCACGCTGTCCACTGCACCTCGCTCTAAACCCACCCTCTCCCCCTTCTCGGAAACGGTCATCCTCTCCGTATCCACCATTTCTCTCTTTCTCTGTCTCTCTCTACCTGCGCCCTAGCACGTTGCACTCGGAGGCTTCGAACGCTACAGTCCGCACCCTCCACAGCGTGCATATTGCACGGTGCACTGTAACTATGCCCGCAGTCCTGAAATATACAGCCCACTAGAAACGCGTACCATATGCGTGTGTCGGCCCACGAGTGTGTGGGAGTGCATCTGCGGATGTATGCGTGAATATGTGTATGTGAAGCGGCACACCACACGACAGAAGAGCGGACGGGAGAAAGACAGAGAGACAAAAGAGGGAGAGAGAGAGCGAGAACGGTGGAGACGAAGGGGGTGAGGAGGGAACGGGGTTGGTGCCCCATAGCTACCCCTCTTTTGCTCGTCACCACGTTGAAAGGTGTACAGGGATATAGGAGGCGCCCTCGCCGTACCGTACGCAGGCATGCACACACGCGTGCACACGCGGACATGAAACACACGTGCGATAGCGCGCGCGCGCGCTCGTGGGCGAGCACGAGGATGTGCCTAGGCGGCTGTACGTATGGCCGCCTGTATCGCGCGCGTTAATGCACGTAGTAATGCATTATTAAATAATGTCCGGCCGTATACGTACTCGCCGACCGCAGTGAGCCGGTGAGCGAAGAACATTCACCTCGCTCTCGCACCGCGCCGTAGGAGTCTAGGCCGTGCGAACGACGGAGCCGAGCGGCGCGGCGCGGCCGGGCGATCGAACGGACTTTCGATCCGCGGCTGTGCGACTGCTGGCCGAGTTCAGGGTTCGCGGCGCCGTTTCACCGTAGAAACAATCGATTTTTCCATCTACCTTCGCTATTACGGTGTTCCGCAACACCGTAACCGACTGCGAGATGCGGTCGCGAGGAATAGCCCTGGTGCCGCCGCCGATCGATTAATATTTACTATTAATGAGAGGCAATTTGGATTTTTGAAAACTTCAAAGTTAAAGGGTGATGGCGCAAAAGTTACAACTGCTTTATAATTGTTTAGAGAAATGCTGAAACATTAGTTTCGAAAAATGTGCCACATTTGTGATTACAATTAAAAACCTAACATCGTTAGATAATATGTTTGTTCACGTAATATTTCATTCATAATGATGTAAATTAAATATATTTTAAAATAATTATACTTTATAATTATAATTATACTAATTTTAAGCTTTGTTATATATGTGCGTATACATTTTAAAACATATGAACCTTGTATTTTGAAAATTAAAGAATTATAATTTTCTAAATATTATATTATTAATTTTAATGAGGAAAAGTACTGATTCTCGAAATTCAATTTTGCATTTAAATCGGAAAAATATTACATCTTAAGCAATATTCTTCTGTTTTATGAAATCGATGCAATAACACATGTTTTTAAAACCATTGGATTATCACGCGTCGTACGACGAGACGCGTGATATATTGCGATTTGTCGGCGCGCCGATTAGTCGGTTTTACGATGCTCGCTGTGCACCCTATTCCCTACACCGAACTACCATTTATCAAGTCGTCCTGATTTCGTCCGTCGGGTCACAACACCGGGCATTAGAAGCAATTGGCAGTTTACGGTGACGGATCAGGTAAATCTCCACCGGCTGGAGACCTTTTCCGGAGATGTCGTCCTTGTCGTCCGAGTGTCCATTGCTCGGCTTACGTGGCCGAACTCGGTCGTAGTTTCGAGGCTGATTTAATCTTCAAACAATCCGCATCACGACGTGGTTTCGGGTCTATCGGTTTGTTTGTCCAAGCCACGGTTGTTTGCACCCTTCGCTACCTCTCCCTCGCATCCGTTCTCTCCCGTGTCCCGACAACTATTCGACTCTCTTCCCCTTTCTCTCCCTCTCACGGCGCACTCCTCGGCTCCTTCCTTCTCCCCTGCTTCTCGGTTGCCCCCACGAAGCACATGCCTACAGCAACTTAGGAGTCGCCAGTGAGTCTGGACCCTAACAAGAAACTTACCCTTCCGCCCAAGCGCCCCTCCGCGCAGCGCCCCGACGTTGTACCACCATTCCCGCTGGGGCGAGGAGGGGAGGAGAAGGTGGAGGAGGTTGATAGTAACAGGGTACGGAGAATGCGGTAAGAGAGAGCGAGAGCGGAGAGACGAGCGAGGGGTACGCGTTAGTTGGATGAAAGCCGGGATGCGAGTTTCGGTCTACGAAGGGTGGAGATCGGAATTGTGGGGGACTCGGTGGTGTCCAGGGTGGCAGCCACGATGGCATTACCTAAGGGTCCGCCTTGGGAGGAAGACGGTGGAAAATAGGAGCGAGAAAGAGAGAGACGGAGACGGAGCGAAAGTAAGAGAGGCCAACAAAAAGAGACGCTGGCGGAAAGAGAGGAGGAACGAGAGAGAAGGACAGTAAGGTTGGAAGGAGAGGGCTCTTTGCAAAAAGACACTAGAGGACAAAGGGGTATAAGACCAACTGGACAGACGACTCGGGTTCTAAACGAACAAAGGAAACGTTTAATCCCAACGTGTTACTTGGAAGAAACCACCGCTCGGTCATCTAGCATTGTGCTTGGCTGATCTCATTGTTCTTGCTTCTTACATTCTCAAAATTAGTCATGTAGCGGCGCGAAGCCGGCGAAGTTTCGGGGACGATACTGACCAAAAACCAGGCTCGCTGTCCGCCAAAACAAAATTACAAAATTCTACATGCACGATCGATGTGTTCTCTTTCCATTGATTTATGAAATTAATTGTATAAGAACAAATCGTCAACGAATGATTACGTGTCACATTGTTGTCGGATATTTTCCACGTCAAGGGAAATCGTCAGGGGGGATGCGCGTAACGCCTCGGTGCGCAATCTATCCGAATAAAATTTGAGATAAAATGTACGCTTTTGCTGATCGAATCAAAATGTATTTTTCCATAACTACATATATTTATAAATAATTCAAAGAGAGGAGAAGGAGAGAGAGATTACATTTTTTTATCTTTAAATATTGCTATTATTGTCCTTTTTTCTTTTTATATTTTTAATTATTTTATTAAAATATTTAGTGTAAATTATATATTCAATAAAGTATTGCATACTTTCCCACTGATTCATTATTGATTCATTATTAGTCATTAATTAAATTTATACCGCTATATGTCAGATAAATTTTATCATAGAGTGCTTATCGTTAAAATATTAAAGGAAATGATGATTCGTAAAAAAAAAAAGAAAAAAGATAAAGCTTGTTTAAATGAAAAAAATGTTATGAGTTGTAGAATGCGAAGAGAACTCACCGTAATGACTCGGATTTGATTTTCAGAGAAGCATGATGGGATCGACTTGTCAAAAAATATCGATCCTTGTTGTATTTTCAAACGCGTCTTCTTCGCACTGTTCAGAAACATGAATGAGAGAGTTTTAAGAGAATAATGTTGAAGATCTCCGAATTTTTTTCACAATGAAAAATATTGTAATCAATAACGATTCTAAAATTTTTTATTTTAAATATTAAGATCGAGATTTAGTATGTAAAAGTCTTATTATTATATATATAGTCTTATTATTGCATTCAACATAAGAATATTAAGAATATCTGAATTGGTATTAACGTGAAGATCGTCATTTTATTTTACTTATTGAATCAGATATTCTCTATCATTAATTTGTTATAAATTATACTTCCTTTTTAGATCCCTTTTAGAACATTCACAAACTCATTTTTAGAAACAAGTATATTTCTAACTTCTACTCTTATTACAATTTCCAATGTTGCTACTTTTAGCAGTGAATATATTAGACGACACTTTGTACAAGTATATTTTATCGATATTATTTTAATTTCGGTTAATCAAACCGTAAGACTCCATAAAGGCGTCGTAAAGTTTTATTGATTCTCAGAATGGCGACAAAAATCATGGCCAAACCCTCTCTTCTTTTTTCTCTCTCTCTTTCTATGAAAGATAACTGTCTACCTTCAACCAGCGGCGGTGTGACACTTCCCTTCGTCGACGTTCCTACCCCTTCATGGAAGACTGGAAGGTTTTTTGCTTCGGGCGATTCGGAGGAATGGTCAGGGAGAAAAGGCAAGAGGGACGGGGGAAGAGAAGGGAGGAAGAGAACAGGAACCCAACCTAAGAGACTCGATCCGAGAAGAGAGCGCGGCAAAGGCTAGCGTAGAGAATAAGGGTAGCCTGAGGGGTCGGTGGGGTGGCAGGAGATGAAATGGGAGTAAAGATACGAAAGGAGGACTCAGCTAGGATCCACGGGGACCACCTAAGGTATAAAGGACGACGTTCGGTCTTTCCACCCCTATATTTGTCCCCTCTGCTCGTCCCGTCCTCCGCCGTTTCTATATATATATATATATATATATATATATATATATATATATATATATATATATATATATATACGTATATATGTCGATGTGCAGGTCCAACGTACGTGTGTACACACATACTCCGCTCCTGGATCTATATAAGCTCCACACGCTATATAGAGATAAACGTATATATACATATATACAGGTGCACAACGCGCGTGTACGTATACGTCCATCACAAACACGTGTATTGCATTGTATTAAATCCGTTAACGTACAGCGGCTTATCTCTACGGGAGACAGAAAATTTTCCACGAAGGGCTCTCGTAAAATTTTCCATTTCCCTCACGCGCGCAACGCAAAATCGGCGGCTGCGAAACTTACACCTAGAAACTACGGCTTTCTTACGTTTCTTTCGGGCGCCGCATTTGGATGACGCCTTAATTACCTTCCGCTTTTCGCGCGATCGCATTTAAATTGCTGTTTCGATGTTCGCCTGTACCTGACGCGGTATAAAACGCCATGATAAATCAAGTGACTGTTCCAGCTTGATGTCACTGTTTCGCCAGAACTTAAGCGAGAAAGTCGTACGGAGAGGGAGGGGGGAGGAGTTAAGAAGGATAACTAACTGGGAAAGATGCGAGGAGAAATAGAGAGAGAAAGAAAGGTAGAAGAGGCTGGAAGTACTGGCAAGGACCAAGAAACGTGAACGAGGGGAAGGGGAGGAGGAGGCGGCTCCGAGACAGACGAAGGAGAGCTACACTGAGAACATATCCCTGCTTGAGAAGTTCTCCACGCCACTTTCCGCCTCTATTGTGATTTATGCGCGCGATGAGGGTGGCTATAACATGGGTTTTAGACTCCCGACGATCCTCCCCTTCTCCCCTCACCCTGCGACCCGGAGGGATGGACCGCGCGATCGCCTTCAACGAGATCACAAAGAATTCCCGGAGTCGGCGGTCCATACCAAGCAGGACCTCGCGCGAAGAAGATCCTTGCGAGAGAAGACGAACGCTCCACTTTTCGACTTTTGCGCGACAAGACGCGCTCGCTACTTGGCCGAGTCCGTAATCTTGCTCCTCATCTGTCAGCTATAATTCAATTTTCCGCCGGTCTGTCGTCTCACGAGGACACGGATGACGATAACGACGACGACGAGAGCGACGCTGTTTCTTTCCATTCCTCCTCCACTTCGGTGAAAATCGTTATTCGCGCCGCCGGAGCGACGAATGCACTCGCTCATATTAAATAGAAGAATAATTTAATTTCCTCCGTTATACCGCAGATTCGCGCGCTGGATTGACGGCGGATTGATTTACGTTAAGTGCGGCGTGCAACTTTAAAACGCGCTCCCGTTTGCCCTGTGCTGCGCCAGGGTATATAAAGGGTCTAAATCCGGTTGATCTGTTTTTGGTGGTATTTTTCACGTCGCCGCCGGACGCACGCGATGAATATATCATTTAAGTGGAGGGCGAAACAAATATCCGGTCTCGTGTCAAAGTTATATTTACTGGAACACATCCGTGTGGTAGAACGATCAAAGTAATAGATATGCGAATCGGCTACAGATTTTCCTTGATGCGCTTCACACTTCCGAATATTTGATTAGTGCTTACTATTTATTATCGCAAACTGTAAAATTCTATTAGTATAACTTTAGGAATAAAACTCGGAATAAAATTGTCATTGCTGCATGCGCGAAGATGCTAGTTCTCAGTACAGATTCACAGATAAAATATAGAAATAATAGATATATTTTGATATATTTATAATATCTCTCGCCGGCGGAATTGTGTTTTACCCTCGATCCTTGCTTTGAATTAAAGAAATATCCTTACAGCGATAAAATCGATCTGACATCGTAAAAAAGTCATGTCTAGCCGCTATCGCCCGATGGATCTCAATCCATTAATCACATGCACAGCGTTAACATTCTATTTTCATGGCAATCGGCGTTAACACGGTTCATATTCAAATCCGTTTCAATCGATCCGGCTCTATTTCGGGGGCCGCATTGCAAGATTGACCTCATCCTATAGTTAGCCTCCGGTTACCGAGGTGAGGATACGATTCCCAGAGGTTTCTGTTTGCAAAACGTAGCCGTAAGCACGTAACTCTGTTTGTTTAATTAAATTCACGCAAATGCCGCGGGCCGTAACTAGCGATCTATGAAATAAAAGGCAACGCGCAGGTATCGTTGCACCGCGCCGCAACATCGCCGGTCGCAACTTTGCAATCCTTTGTGGCGCCGTTCGATGCCGGGCGATAACACGCGCGTGATTCTAAACGGGGAGGGAGGGAGAGAGAGAGAGAGAGAGGAAGAGAGAAATATGATTAACCGAGTCCCGTTAAAATCTCGTGATTTTCACGGAAGGGAAAAAGCGATGCTCGACGTAATTCTTTCGGAAAATACAAAAGAGTATTAGCACACCCCAATTCCTTTGACATAAATTTGCACAAAGGAAAGACACGTTGCTGCAATATACGCATTTCATTCGATATATTAGAACAAATGAGAACGATTCGCAGGAACACTTAGCAATAATACCTTTTTGCATCCCATAATATTATTTCGAACAAGATATATGTATATGTGTAAATGCTCTTTTTGTGTCAACGGTACACAGACACACGCGATACAACATATCGCGCCGTACTCTGATGTATCATGAAAAGGGGGTGCCTTTTGGCTTGCGACTTTTCCAGGAATATAACAGCTCCATTATTCGAACGAGTTGCACAACGTATGTTGTACTATCACAAAATCCCGCAGTTTCTGAGAGAAACGGAAGACATATTTGTTCACTCGCTTGACGGTTGAACGATGGAAAGCCGTACACATGCGCAGAGATGGATTTCCGGTAGAAGAAAGAAAAGCAGGACTTGTTTTCGGAATATCCCATACCGCAGATAAAACTAACGTTATTTACACACGTCTCCTAATTAGTCGCGTGATAAGTTTGGTTTTACTTTCACTTTATGCACACAGGCTTTTTGTTCTCTCTTTTTCTCTCCAACATTCGAAAATATATCTTATCCCGCTTCAAATTCAGAAAGGGGAGTATACGTAAAATAAAGAGAATTATAGATAACAAGGAATTTCGTTTAAAGGCATATTGACCCCACGCGATAAATTAAAAAGATTAATAAAAAGACATCCAAGATAAACATAAAAGATATTGTTGTTATTAATAGAATTAATTTTACTTATCTTCATTATCGTTTGCGAGTCCTAGATACGTGACTAGCTTTCACCTAGGCGCAAGATAGACTCTGCAAAGGACATAGGGTACGCCCAGGGCGGACGAGGCTCGGACAGATGTGAAAGGAACGGAGGACGAGCAAAGGGAGGATAGAAACGGGAGGCGGGTGGTTTGAAATGACCGCCGAAAGTCACAACTCGGACTCGGTTCTCTCGCGGGGGCGCACGGCGGGCGGTGGGTGGGTGGTCTAAGGGGGTTGGTTCGCGGGGGACGTTCCATACAGTCGCGAGCGGTGTGGGAAGTTAGAGGTGGACGAAAGCCCTCGCAGAGAAATTAATATCGCCCAGCGGCGGCGTTCACCTCTTCACACACATATACACGTGCACACACACACACACACACACATGCACGCACGCACACACATACAGATATACGTAAGCGCAGAGCGCACGACACGTGCACATGTACCGGTACATATACCGAGTACGCCGTGCACATAGCGACGGCGATACATACAACGCTTCGCGGATACGTTCCTCTCTCGGCCGTGTCCTTCTACCTCCTCACCGACGTCCCCTCACCGCTCGCTCGATTCAACCCCAAAGGACTCCCTTACTCTCCGACATAGGGTATAGCGAAGAGTGACGGGCGGGAAGAGAGCGGAAGGGCACGGTGCAGGCAAGCGCGGGGGCGGTTGAAACGGAGTGAGAGGAGGGAGGGGAAGGGGGGAGAGTGAGAGGCTTCAAGGGTGGCGAGGAGGGTGAGAGTCGAGGTAGCAGAGAGAAGTTGGGTTTCATCTCGAGGGCTCGGGGGACGGTGGTGCGGGAGGAAGGGTGCGGCAGGATAGAGGGTGAGAGACTCCGTAATATAGGATGGCTTGTGTGCGCTGGAACGAGTCGCACAGAGCTTCCCGTCTCCCTCCAATTCTCTCCTCTGTTGCCTCCTTCTCTCCTCTCCCCCTATCGCCTCTACTCTTTCCCTCCTCCCGCCCACCCCGGCCGGCTCCCTATGAGTCTCTCTTTCACTCTGGATCTCCTCTCTCTTCTCTCCCATCCACGGTTTCCACCTTTCTCTCGCTTTCTCTCCTCTCTCACAACCCACCCCAACCCTCTTTCTCGTTCTCCCCCGATACGTAGAGACGGAGGGAACTGTGCACGCTATACACACGTGCTCTCACGTACATGCGGCTCCAAGGTTTTTGCTCGTGGCGGCCAATACTCTCCGACAACGAGGACGATCCCTTCTCATCCGGGGAAAAGAGGGAACGGGGGGGGGGGCAGACGCGCGGACGGGGGAGGAGATACGATTTTACCCAGCTGCCGTGGCCGAGACATTTTTTCCCTATCTAGGGATAACCTCGAAACTGGAGTAGCCCTGCCTGGTCGTGAGAGCTCCGAAGGAGAAAGACTCGGCCCCGGATAGAACGCGAGCCTTTCCGCCCTCATCCTTCCCCCTTCGTTCGCCTGCTCATCCTCTACCCTTTTTTTTTGCTGGAAGTCGAAGGATCCTCCCGGCTCTTACGTGACTTTTCCCCGTAGAAAATAATACGGTGCCGTTTTCTTCCCGCGTGTCACTTTTGCGCGCCGGGGACATAATATATAATACCGGCCAGAGGGGGCAAAAATATTCTCGGACGTAACTTGAAGAAAGATCGCGAACGATAAATAATCCCGATACAAATGTCCGCGATGCGTCAAGGCGAGATCGCCGACAAAGGATAGCCATTGAAGAATTGAACTTTTCCAAGTCTAAGGTATTCGTTTTGTTCTCTGCGAACCTAAATCTTTCGTGGTTGCGCGCGGCCCCTAGATTATTATAACAAATATATTATTCGGCCATTCGTCGGCTTGTACGTCGTGGTGGAGTCAAATCTCCGGATTAATTTAGGAGGAGACACGTGGTGTACTAAAGACATTTTTAAAAAGCGTTATTCGTAACGCGATAAATACAGACAGTTTGTATACTGCGTGTACAATTACTTTACGACGATACTTAGAAATTACTTTACGACGAGATACTTTTCGTGGCACAATGATTTCGTCGGTGCCCGTTCGGCGCGTAATAAAAAGAACACCCTGTGGCTCCCTATGACTGGGTTATCGTCGGGGCTGGGGTCGCTGGCGGGGACGAGATAGGGGGAGCGAAACGATTAGGGACAAGTTTTGGGTTAAAGTACCTGCATAGGGTTTAGTATTACAAATCGTTATCTCACCGTACTATTCACGTCTAAGAAAGGAACGACCATCCGCGGTCGCCTTTTTATCTTGTTTATTTTCAATATCCGATAAACAAAGCTCTTCATGGACATACATAAACATACTGGGCAAGAGAGATATAAATTAAGAGCGTAAGGGAATTTTTTAAATTATTTTTGGAAGAGATAATTCCAAGCCACGTCAAATTAGTAGCTTGCTACTTTCTAACGCGATTAAATAATTTGCGTAATTTTTTTCAGGAAGAGTTTTCGTTTTTTCCCCTAATTATCACCCTCTCTAAATTAATATGTTCATTTACGGAAATATGCATAACGAACGAAGCTTTTCATCGCGAGCCGCGAATATCGTCTTACATGCGCGAGCGATAACTCCACACGCTTTCGCCTCCACCTTACGCACTTTGTTCCATCTGCATGCGAAGAAGAGGCGATGGCGAGCGGAGCGCTAACGGACGCGGTAATGCATTATGCTACATTCGTGTAATAAGGTATGATAACGTAACTTGCATTACCGGACGTCGCGCTCGCGCTAACGATAATTGAGGCGTCGAGAACGCGAGAGCGAGATTTTTCTCTTAGCCCCGGCCAGTAACGTACTGGCACGTATAAAATTAAATTTGATAGTGATGTACACGTTGCGATATAATACGGTCCCTCCAGGAGAAATCCCGATTTAATTTCCATATCCCAGTGTAGGAACTTATCCGTCTTTGAGATACTCGCGGACGTAACAACAATCTATCAATTTTCAACGTTATATACGTATTCTATCATTTTCTCCAGATTTAATATAGCCAACTAATAAGCACAAATATTCACTCGCCACTGTGCGCGTGTGTATGCGTGTACGGAATATCTATGTGCGCCAAGAGTATTAATCATCTTGACTTTAGATATTTTACGAAGCATCAGAAAAAACACATATTTCTTAATATCTTATGTCTCGCTACCCGTGTCGTGAGCGCGTACACTTGGCACGAGACACTACCATGTCTTTTGATCTTACTAGTTATACCTTTATCTGATTTGAGAAAATAATGCTTTCTTAGGTAGATGGTTACAAAGTAAAAGATACCTGTCTCGCTATCTTAGCTCTCCATAACAAACGTTTCGTATTGAATACGGCGCAGTGTGTTTAAGACAAAATAAAGCAATTAAATAATTTTAGAGAAATCGAAAGATACAAAAATATATTATATAAATATATATATTTTAAAACCTATAAATTTATGAAAGGTATACAATAAACGTATGTATTATATGTTGATAGCTGTGTATTATTGTATTTAAAAACAATGTACATTCTTCAAAATCGGTACAGTGAACAATGTTGTTCCCGAGATTAGCAAGAACAAAATAAAAATCAACAATTACTCGCAAAACACAACTTAACGAAAAGAAAGGTATTTTGCGCGTATCTCTTAGGATCGGGAATCCGAAAGCGCCGCGTCGGGATGAAGATAATTAACAATTAGCGCGGTGGCGGAAATATCAGTGCCGCGAAAATTTCCGCGAGTCTCTATCGCGACGGTATTTCGCCGCAGCGAAACTTCCGCCTCTCCATTTTCGCCGCCAAACGCACAATTACGAGGAACCGCGCGCGTTTGAGCAACATCGTAACGAGACCGGGCATAAATTTTACCACACGGACGGGCGTTTTCGCAAAGTTGCGCCGCGATGCTCGGCTGCGCGGCGGTGGCAGTGGGTTTCCAGCGGAAACTTTTCGCCGCGGAAACGCGATGCATTATAAAACAGCGCCGGCGAGAACCTTTGCTTTCGCGGCGAGGTCCCGCGGTAACTGGCATTGCTACGATTCGCAACGAACGCGTGATAATCGCGCGAACGTTAAAACACTACTATGTAGATTGCATCTCAGTTCCACGGACGTGTTCGTTGATCATAAATACGTGTCACGTTCAGCGACCGTTATAATCATTCCAAATGTATTTAGTGACTACAAAATTCAATGTATTGTGTGTCGAATTTTTTTTACAAAATTTTTATATAAAAGGTGAATTTCAAAATTAAATTGCCAGAAAATATTTATTTCTGCTAAATTGGACAAAATTTGAGAAATTAAATTAGATATAATCTTCAGAAGCGCGAACATCGAACTTAAAATCGCATCAGCGAGGGTAATTTCGAGCGATTCTTTAATTAGGAGAACGAAGGGAGATGATAAAGTCGTAGCGTAAAAGGGTGCAACGGCCGGACGCATAAATTGGTTGCGGCTATTTTAAGATTTCGGGGCGAGTTTACGCGGCAGTTAGAGGCAGCGCCGCGAAACGCGTCCAACGGTCATCCCCTTTATTCTCGTTCCTCTCTCGTTTTTTCTTGTTCCCTCTTTTTATTTCATTCCGCCGCCGCCGCCGCCCCCGACCACCGCATATAACGTATAAACGTATAAACCCGAGCGGGCGCATAAATTGTCGCTGTTACGCGCCCAACGCTCTCTTAAATACCGGTTTACCAACGGATACACGCGGGAAAAATGTCGGTCAATGAGTCCAACGGTGTTGTAGTTCTATCTGTGATCGGAAAATAAAATTCCAGTACCGGTCGTGCGCTTTTTTGATGAAAAAAAAAAAAAAACAAAAAAACATTGCAGACCCGTCGATGATTCCGCGATGTATCGAGAGAAATTATACAATTCTGTTACTCGAGTATTACACGGAGAGAATTTTCTCTTAGAATTTACCCTGAAATCATGTAGTTGTGGGACAACATGTATCCACCAAGAATTTTATGCGAGCTATTCTGATTAATATCTACCATAATAAAAAGTATTAATATCTATTACATTGAAATATAAAATATGTTTGATTAATTTTACTAAAATATATCTAGAAAATTTCAATAATTTTTCAAAATTTACCAATCTGCTTGGTAATTTTTATCACGTTGTTTGTAAAATGTCTTTTGTATATTTCAAAAATTCCTTGGTTACCAAGTTGTCACAAGTTTGTAGTGAATTTAAGGGTAAAATATAACAAAAAATTCCCTCCGTGTACCTACTCTCAGGTATTAATAACTTATGATCCTATCGTTACCCCTGTAGTAAAAGATTAAGAACTCATGATTGCGACCCTTCAAAGCAATACATTTTGTGATTCACCATAATTCTAGACGAGCTATTGCAATCATCGTAATGTTATAGCAACGTACATTATGAAGCAACATATCGGACAATACATATCGGTAATCTTGCAGTCGTCGAAGACTTTTTTTCATACCTAGGTACGGACGAGTCACGTTTCTACATGCGAGGATAGAGGGCTTTTTTCGTGGTCGTCCTCGCGCCATGGATTTCACGCTAATAGTCACGTATCCGATTAACCGATTCGCTAATTAAACCTTTAGCGGTACCGTCGGCCAGCCGCAGCACTCGAAGGTACGCACGCCTCCAGCTCCCATACGTAGATATATGCGTGTGCACAGTATGTACGGGGAGGGGAGGAGGAAACGGAGGGGACCAACGGATATCCAGGCTGAGAGGGATGTCGAAGAGGTAGAGAGTCGCTGTTCATTAATAATCCTAGAAAATGTTTAAATCGATGCTATTTATTTTATTGCACCTATATATTGATATTTTTTAATCACGCAAATAAATATATTACTCGAAAAGACATTTCTCCCCTAAAATCTTACTTTGGGCACATTATAGTCCCTTTTTATTTTCAGTAGTTTTTGGAGCTTTAGATCTTAAATAGAAATCTTTCGTGTTTTGAGATAAAGATGCTCATTTTTATATAAAAACTGTTTCTAATTTTTTATTAATTTAATGATAATATGATAATATTTAATTTAAATAACAATATATAATTTTATATTGAAAAGTCTCTTTTTACATACACACACATACACATGCACTTTGTCTTGATTTTTAAATGCATGAATATGATACAGCTTTGTAGATCTGTAATCGATAACCGAGAGAGACGATGACGAAACAAGAGGTCGAGATGGATATGAATATAGGTATTGAGCCTCTCTCGTCGTCATATCGGCACGAGCTATGATGTCGCTCATACATGTACATACACGTATATGTGTATAAGTGTGCGCGTGTGAGGCCACGTGTCCGTGATGGGAAGCCGGCTGAGGTGGTCTGCGGTTATTTCGGTGATTGGTTTTATCGCGTTGGCAACGGTACGCGAGCTCAACTCCTGTACGCGCGACCTTCCTCCTCCTCTTCCTTTTCCTCCTCCTCCTCCTCTCGTTCTCTCTTTCTCCTCGACATGCGATTGCACGCGTGCGTGAACATGTATACGAATTTGCTAGATATTAGCGGACAGGCTGTTCCAAATCCTGCAACAAAATTGGAACGTATTCACGCCCTCGTGAGATGTCGATGGTTTCCTCGTGATAAGTGTAATCTATGGATAAGGATTCGGGAGGAGATAAAAGATTCAATCTTATAATGACCTAATTTATTTCAAAGAACCTGAGAAAATTAATATTTTAAAGTTGATATAAAATTTTAATTGTCTTAAAGCTTTAGAATTCATTTGCTGAAGTTTTCAAAAAGTGGGTTAGAAACTCTCTGCTTGAAACCCTTCAATCGATACCGTTTGCTTTAGAAAGTCTCGGTATATCTTACAGCTGTTATCCTAGATACATCCTTAGTTAAGGAAGACGTGTCATGCTGCGTGAGACGACGAAGTCTTTGCAGTCGCCGGAAAAATTCGCAGTATCTGGAAGAATAGGTCTTAATAAAGATGACGATAGTGCATATCAAGTGCGCTTAATTCTTAATTTGAAGACGGAAATACTCGAACGTTGATTACTCTTAATTTTAAAATCTAAAAATTTTGCGAAGATTTATCTGAGAGCTAACTGTCGTCAGTTTTTTTTTCATCGCAAATCTAATAATCTTGAAATTAAACGACGAAACCGGGACATTTTGCAGATAAGCGTCCACCTCGTGTCCTTAATCGAAGGCCGACCGAACCACCACGGATGTCATGCCCTCGAAGGATTAATGGGCGGAACACTAAAGAGACCTTGTGGGCGTTCGCATCGAAACACCCTGTATACGTGCGTTTACGACGTATCCGGGGAGTGCATTCCCAGTAACCCGGGATGCACTACGCTGCGAGCATACGAGCTCCATGTACGGGATCATACTCAAGCCCGTCGCATACGTGTGCATGCGCGCACGTATATAGGGATCATACGTGAATGCACGTGATCGTGCGGCCGGTGCACTCGGTTCCCCCTTTAACGCAAAGGGCGACCGTGCCTCGGCCGAGTAGGTAGATCCTGAAGTGGGTGGCACCCACCTCACCGGTGCCGATGATAGGCGAGGTACGTGAACCCGTGTGCGTGCGATACGCACGCATCCGTAATTATATACGGTGTCCCGGGAGAAAACGAAAGTATTCCTCGATTGACAGTTTCTGGAATATAGAATAAGAAATGTGACATCACGGTTCGTTAATAAATCATAAGAGCCTAATAGCGCGTAATACGTTTAACGGATGCAGCTGTTAATAAGAAAAGACTAAACGAGCGTACGTTAGTTATGCTAAATAGCTAAATGTTCTACTCTTTATAGAGCATCGTTATAAAACAGCAACGAATGAGCATGCTTAATGAGATATCGATAACTCATTCCACGCTCCCCGAAAGCTCTAATTCTCCCTCCACATTTTTCTCATCATTCTTTCGCATTGAATTAAAGATTCAAATCTTTTCAGATATGATTTTTCAAACTATAATTTGATCCACGTTTCGCCGCAGTTCACCGATCCCGAAATTATTTGCCTGCGATTTCGAAATGGCATTAGTGTTTCCTCGCCGGCGGAACATTTCCGTCGGAGCATCGCGGCGACGTGAATTATAGAAGGTTCCTATGGATTTTCTAGGGAACGGCCGAGTGACGTAAGTTCGATGTCCTGGGTTGGTCCGTTTGCGAAAAGGGTCGATCTATTCGCGCGACTGCCACGGAGCGGCTCGGCTATTTCGATATTACCGCGGGTTACGAGTCCGTGGAAAAGCGGAGAGATAATTTCAGTTACTATCTTATACGCGCATTTAGAAAGAATTATTTGTGGAAACCGCCGTCGTCATTTCGAGCGCGGAGTTTTCAGGGCGTCGACTAATGAACTATCGTATTACGTGGCGAGTATTGGCTCACCGGGTATCGACCGGTCCCCGTGTAAAAAGTAAACGGACTTTAAATGATCCTTAAAGTATAATTGTCCTAGAAAATTCACGACAGAGACACGAAGTAGCAAAACAACGAATTGCTACTTAACGAAATTTCTATACTTAACAGTATGGAGAAGTACGGATCGTAATTAAATTCGCATTTGCGATATTTTCCATGTTCATGTAATACATATTCAAATAGATTTGAATCTCTTAAAATTGCGAGAGTAATAATTGTTTTAATCTATCAATGATTAAATTACTTTTTTTATATGAGACTACGGCATTAATTTTCATGCATTTTTATAGAGAAATGTTCTGTTGTAATTACAAAAAATAGATAGTAAAATATTAAGGTAAGGTATAAAAGATTAGAATATATAAAACATATTTCTAATATATAATATAATTAAAAAAAAAAAAACGAAACCGTATGATTGCTTTCATACATATTAAGCATTAACGAGCGCGATCGCGCTTTTAGCGATATTTTAGCGCAGAACGCGAACGATGCTCATGTAACACATTCTGCCGTCGTGCTTTGACTATCCAAATTACGAGATATTAATTATAGAGCTAACGCGACGGACAACGCCGGCGTCACGCAGCGCGGGAGCGAGCGCGATATCGCAAAACCCATGTAAATAATTCATGTCGGCGCGATCGAACCGAACGCGAAACCGATCACCCGTGCCCTCCTCTTCCGCCGTCGCGCCGCGCCGCGCTGCGCCGCCACCCTATCATTGGCCACGGCCGCGTAACACAAACAGGCGTCGCGATGATCGCGGAGCGCCTAGCCCGCGGAATCGTCGGATCCAGATTTATCCGGCTCTCATGAATAGCTGATTCGCCCGCCGCCTAATTGGGAACAACGGGTACAACGAGCGTGCTGTTATTTGTACGCGGCGTCGCGTCGCGTTGCGTCGCGTCGGTGCGCGAAACCGGACGACGATCGTGCTCCTTCGGAATCCGCGGGAAAGAAGAGTTTCTGTTCTTCTGATGTTTTTTTCCCCTCTTCGTTTAATTCCGAGAATAATCGATGAAAATCAAGTTACATTTTTTTTTATCCTTGCCAGTCTAAATTAATCTTTATAACTGTTTTATGAGATTGTCTTTTATAATAATCGTTTCATAATTATGACATCTACGCGTCAATGATTCAGCGTAATACTGTTAAATTAAACTATCCTTCGTCTCGTTTCCAGTTAGAGTAGGAGAGTGAAATTTCTTGGCAACAGCTCTCCTGAATTTCGCGGTATTCTTTATACGTGTGATTTGAACGCTTACCGCATTTCACACGGCAATCCTACAAATTTTCAGGGCACGTTCTCCGTAAGTGGAGAACCGACAAGATGGTCACGGTACGCATGATACCGGACAGACGCGACAACAAAACTATGTCTCTCCAGACGAGTAATGAATCCGACGATGCATCAAATTGCCCCTTACGTCAAATCCCCCATTAGATCAGATACTCGCTCGCGAACTGCGACGAAAGTTCGCACCTCCTCGGGGATGCTTCCGCGATGAGTTTCGCCGTTTACCGGGTGACTTTGTGACATGCGCGTCTCATCCGCTCGTTAGCTATTCGTCTCGGCCAATCCTACGCTGGATATTAATTAGACGAGAGCCACGCGGAACTCGGGTTTGATCTTAAACCTCCTCGAAGATCGCGGCGCGCGATTTTTAGAAACCGTTTTGATGATAAAAAGCAGAATATCGTTTCGAAATACCGTGCACGCAAATGTAATCTCACGAAATTAATCCCTGCAATTTCAGGATAGGAAAGATAGGCCTGTGAGCTCTATAATGTAAAACTCGTAGTGAAGCTTGTACGCCACTTTGGTAAATAATTACTTTTACCGTTGATACACAAAGTCTGAAAAAAAAAATGGAAAGAATTAAGTCGCGATCGAGGGAAAATACGATATTTATCCTTTGTATTTGCGAATCTTTTGTATTTGCCAGTCATTAATTAACTCTCGCATAACCGTGCCATGCATTATTAGCCGTCATTTTGCGCCGTGCACGCTTTCGCATATTAATGCGCGGTGCAACGATCGTTGCGCGAATACGCTTCGTTGTGTATACGCGTATATATATGTTAACGGTGTTTTGAAAATCATCCTTTCCTCCCGTTCCTCCTCCTTGCGCTATACATATTTCAGTACAGTCAAAAAGAGTTTTATCGAATGCATTCGTGTACATCGTTCGTCCGAATTCATAAAGTTTAAACCAAAAAAAAGTGGAAATATACAATCGTGTCTCTTAAAATTTCAAAACTTTGAACTTTCTTCCCAAAATAACCCTGCTATATTACTCGCGTGACCATCAGTTAATATAAAATATAGAGAGACTCTCTTTTTTTGGTCGTGCGAGAACTCCTGATTGAGAAGTGCACTTCAAACCAGCGACCAACGTCGCATATAATATTTAACCTTAGCTTAACTCATTCTTCGTGTCTTTCTAACTGTCCCCTTAGAAAAAGACGAAAAGTGAGTTAAGTTTTTAAGGTTAAATGTTATGAGACGTTGGTGCAACCGGGCCTAAATGGAAAGCTCCTTGTATCAGTATAGTGTCTCTACATACGTAAAAGCGTCTATGAAAGACATGAGACACAGTACGGGAAGGTGAGCCGAATGTGAAACTTTTCATTTTCGCCAGAGAATGCCGAACGCACCTAATTATGATGTTACATATTGAGGCCTTTTTTATTGTTTTATATATTGATTTTGAAAATACAGACATTGATTTTTAATAAAATTATGGAATTTTTATTTTTTGACTTAGCAACCAACTTTTAACAAAATGGACATAACATTAAAATGTTACACTAAAAACAAATTTTTATCTGTGCATATACGACACAATATAAAAAAAGATATATTACGAATTTAATACGCGAATTTAAAGATATATTACGTATTTACTTTTTAGTACTTTTTACACAAAATTTCAAATTCATTTTGTGTAAAATTTATATTACGTTAGTTTAAATTAATTTAGTTAAAAGTATACATAAATTTGTTTAGTAAAAAGTATATATTTTACTCTTTTTCATATTTAAAGTGTTTAAGCAACTTTTTATAATTCTGTGTATCCTTTTGGCAATAAAATAATAATAACGTAATATCACCTGAAGATCATATCTCGAGAGTGCGTCGCGGCTCCGTTCCTCACCGATAATGTTAAAAGGGAGTCTCCGGCCACGCAGTGGGGGCCACGACCATGAAGACGACGGCGACGAGGAAGAAAAGCGGCGAAGTATGGGGGCCTGAGTTACGTCTTTACACACGCTGCGGAGAGTGGCTCGCGGTGCGAGCCCTCTTCGGCGTATTAACGCCGGGGAATGCATTAGTGGTGAAGAAGAAGAGGAGGCGAGGGAGCATCTCGCGTCGCGTCGCACACACAGGCGCACCGGAGAAGAGACGGCAACGTGGCCACCATGTGTGATGCCCAGAGGAGAGAGCTAAAGTTTCTTTCCTCGGCTCCGCTTGCGCGCCGCTATGGTGCACACGTCCGTGCGCACCCACTCCCGCCGCCGCGCCCGCGGTCGTTGTACACACACACACACACACACACACACACACACACACACACACACACACACACATACACGTAGGGTCTGGGGAATGCGAGGTAACCGACATATTCTCTCCTCTGGAAATCTTGCACCTGGAAAGCTTCGCCGCGACGATGGTTTTTCCCCATCCGGTACGCGTGCACGGTCACGCACAGCGGCACAATTTTGCATTCTCGCGTCGGCAAAGTGTTACAGGGATGAAAAGTACGGTGCACTTATTCCGTAGTTTGCAGCTAGACGAAAGTAATAAGAAAGCGAGAAAATTAACTCGAACAAGGGACAGAAGGCACTCTGTTGTTTGTAGCCTTGATCGAGCTACTTGTTATAAATCGTGATTACGGCACATGTGCATCTCGCTTCCTCTTTCTTTTCATTTTATGTAAACTTAACCCATTTAAGTGTTCGTGGCGCAATTCTATAATTTAAATACTTGAGTTATATTTCTCAGTTCATTATTAAATTATAATTCGAAACAATATTCGGCTTTTTATCAAGACGCTTTCTAAAAATCACGCGCCGCGATCTTCAAAGAGTTTAGAATCGGACCTGAGCTCCGATATTTTTTATAGTTGAATAATATTCCGATAATAGAATCATATTTATTAAAAAATTTATAAATCTACAGCGTACAAAAAATCTTAGTTAAACAAATTATTAAATAAACTAAATGAAATCAATCTTAAGATAATTATAAAGTGGTATACAGAAAAAATATGCTATCCAGTCTGCAGATTGTACTTGTGGGTAAAGTACACGGTCGAAACACGTGGAATGATATTTTATCGAACCTAATAGCCTGTTTCTCGAACACGGTGTCCTAGAAACTTCGATCATACGTGTATGGATATTCTGTGTCGCAAGTTGGGTGAATAGGGGCTGGCTTACGAAATTCGGTAGACTCATGCGGCGCCTCTGGTAGGATACTTCACGAATGTCACATCGGAGGAGTCTATGTGTGACGTTATTGATTAATCGCCGTGCGCGATTACTCGGTGACCGCTCGCGTGGATACATCCTGCGATTGGGAACGTGATCGAAAAAGTGTTTCTACAGAGGAACACCATTAAGCGATCGAGCATGCGTAAGGCGAAATATGAATGCGCCTGCGAAAATACTTGATAACGCCGGAACAGCGATTCTTCATTCTCCCCTATCACGCGCGCCGACCGGGCAAGAGGAATATCTTGTTGCCGATATTTTTCTTCCCGCGTAACTGGAGCAGCTTGATCTTCGCCGAGCGCGATCCGCAGCGGCTACGCATCCTCTGCTGAACAAGGGAGTCCGAACAAGTCTCGTTCGTTTAATTCAATTGCTGAAGCTATAGATAAATCCACGTTATCCTAATTAATCTCATAGAAGAACTCACATTTCATTATTTTCATGTGTTTTTAGACAAGTGGTATAATAAATTTTTATTAACATTCAAAACTGTCCCTTAAAAAAAAATCGGGAAAAATTGCAGGAGCATCGAAAATGAAGCTAATCCTAATTAAGCAGTTTGGATCTAGTTTCGCGATGCGAACATTGTTCTATCAGAAAGTAATGAATAGTAAAATCGCGCGTGAATCAAATCCACCGAACTCAAAAGCGACCGAGTTGCAGTTCACGGTGATTTCAACGTTTTTTCCCCCCCTTCGGTTGCCGTAAAATCAGTTCCTACGGCAATTCACGCGCTCACTTTTCAGGCTGTGGCGACCGTAATGGGATTATCTGATTATATCCTGTGCGCGTCTTAACGGTACACCTCAGCGCGTAATATGTTTAGTCGGCGTTATACGTACCGGTATATCCCGTTACGAATATTATCGACGAGCGACGAGCGCGGACTATACCGGGGGGGATCGATGCAAAGTGAGGCAGCGGGACTACCGAACTACGCGATGCAGTTTCGGATTCGCCGTGTCGGCATTACGCCGTCGTCTATCGCGATGTTGCATCGCGACTTCTCGGGGCCAGGAGGCGGCGAATGATTCGAATCTGAGCAATGCGCGGCACGAGAAACGCGGAATGCGTCATGTGAAATTCTTTGCGGCACCGATGAGCATATAAATACGTGATTATATTAATTTTATTATTTTTTGAGTAGTAACTGCGTTTATGCAAATTTTATCAGGAATAAATTATTGTTGTACGATGTCCAAATAATAAAGGAGGAAATTGAGACAAAGTTCGGAAGCACAGTAACTATAATGTAGCTACCAATATGTGAGAGGAACAATAACATTTAACGTGATTAAAATTCGCTTTTGGTGACGATCCGAGCGAAAGGAAATTGAAGAAAATTAAGGAAATCGATTTAACACAAAGGATGACTTTTCCAGACCTTCGAAAAACGCACAGTCACGGAGTCATCTGCGTTCGAGCAATGGTTGAGAATCACTAGTGCTCGGATGTGGGAGCGAGAGGCGATTTTCAGGTGCACGATGAAGTGAGACAGAGCAACAGAACTCGGAACGAACGAAACGAAGGTATAGCACGGCTCGCAAGAGAGACAGAAGAGCACGGACGCGGATAGAAGAGGGTAACAGGCACAGCGGGGGCAAGGGGGAGGGACGGGAAAAGGTTAAGAGAGAGGTAAAGGAGGAATGATGGGAAGAGGGTAAAAGGAAACGAAGGGAGAAACCCCCCGTTGCGCCCACACTGGACTTGAGTTTTTTGTAAGGGTGTGCGGGTACGAGGGACGGATGTGGGGGAAGATAGGGGGAACGAGGCGGCCGGGTCGGTAGAGTACCAACGGGCGAGGGCGACTGCCGACGGTAAGGAATGACGAGGGCCAGGGGAGGAGAAGAGAAAAACCGGCAGGCAAGCAGGGGCTGCTCTAGGGAACGAGAAACATAGACGCGGAGGAGGGAACGGACTGTAACAGTAAGAGAGAAGGAGAGAGAGAAAGAGAGAAAGAGACGAAGAGAGACGGTGGGTTAGGGTGAAGGTAGCGAAGGCGATGCGGGAGGCCGAGAAAAGGGCGGGGGTAGTCAGGGGGAGAGGTAGAAAGGGTCTTGCCACGAGGGAGTGAGAGGGTGGCTCGGCTAGAGAGATCTATAGGGGTGCCACGGCAAAGGGTAGGGGGATTACCGCCTGAGGCTTCAGAAACCAAGGGTGTCTAATGCCAAAGTGGACTTTGTTCACTCGCTGAGATGACGTTCTCTATACGTGTATGTGCGTTTATGCGTTCGCGTAGGTGGAGAGAAACACATTCTTTCTCATTCGTTCGACTCGGCTAATAGTCACGCCGCGCACTTTGCGCTAAATGCGGTCGCATAGACAAGATTTTTAATTTATAAGTCAAAAAGTTAAAGGTATTGAAAGGTATTAATGAGCTGCTAATCAAACCGATAATATGGTATCGTGACATGAAAAGGAAGAAGACAAACTCAACTTATTTTGTTGCGAAAAGTTTTCGTAATGAATTAAGTTAGTAAACGCTTCTCGGTTCACGGAATTCACGCGATATCCTTCGGTAGATTGATGACGTTGACGAGAGAGATACGTTTACAAGAGCGATAATGAGGATGATAATGATAACGAGACGATTACGAATATCTCTCGCAGGTAGGACACGGATCATCTCGCGTCGGATTGAATCGGAAAGATCGAACTTTCGCCGGAAAGTTTTAAGCTTTTTTACGCTTCTTGTGTCCCGAAGTTTCCTCTCCCCGTCGAAGCAAACTGTTGCTTAGATCGTTATCGCGTACTACCGTGCGATAAGGGGGAGGGGGGGAGGAGAGGGACAAACGTTCGTCCCATTGACGTGAAGGAATTAGAAATAATCCCTTTAGGGTCTATACCGGGAAGAGAGAGAAGAGCTCGTGCTTTTTCTTCCTACGCTTTCGACTTTTCAATTGACATGCCGGTAACTTCCTTTGTCGGCGACATAGAGCGAGAGCGTGGGCGTGTCTGCGCATGCATTCATATATTCATCCATTCATTTATTTACCGTGCGCATTCCATACGACATTGTTGAAAACGTTATTAATCCCAACGAGTTCGCGCTTTATCGCGACTGGAGTTTCCTTCGTTTTCCAGAGGCTAGAGAGGGGAAAGGGAGAGAGGAAAGAGAGAGAGAGAGAAACGATTCGTGCAGAAGATGTCGTAAATAAAGTACGGACCAGCCAATAAAAAGATCGCCTTTTTGAAGGAAGTCGAGCGGACAGGTGGAGCCCCGAGGACGTCTGTGCACGGGGTATAACCGTCATAAAGTCGAGAGAAAAAGTATTTTACGACGCTGGCCCGATAACTTGGCCACTTCCCCTAAGACTATTCTACAGAGCCTTTTACGAGGTCACTCCTGCATCGCGCTCGCCGTTCGTCGGTTTGTCCTCGTATGCCCACCGCATAGATAATTCCAACGATGCGGCTCTGAAATTACGAGGTTTCGCAATTGTCATATTTTCCGAAACTTCAGATCTTTCGCGGTATTTTTTTTGCAAATTAATATTAAAGCGTTATATGCATAGTTTAACTTTGAAAATTTATAAAATATTAGATCGTTATTACAGTCAATGTTTCAAATAACTTACAATTTCCTTACGATTCGTATGAATTTTTGCTGATATGACTACCACGTGACTATTCTATTTTTCTCGGACAAACAATATTTTAGGAGGATATTGCGAGGATATTCGATCATTTGGAATATCAAGGTTGACGTAGTGATTTTACGTACGCGTCCCTCAGGACGCAGATTTTCCATAGCTTTGCTCGTACTTGACCCGATAAGACCGCTGCATACGATTCACTGACTGCGGTCATGTCTCAGATTTACAGCAAAGGGAAATCGCGATCTCGTTGGAGAATTATCAGTTCTGCAAGTTTGCGCGAATCCTTTCACGTACCATCGTAAATGTGTGGGTCGTCTCGTCGTTCGTTTACGAATGACGCATCAAAAACGTACGTATACGGTAACAGAAACGAAACTCGATGATCAAGAAAGTCAATCGGACATGCGGATATTCCGTTACGTTCGACAACGTTTCGTGAACCAGATTTTAATAATGCGTTCACCGTGTGGATCGGATCGGATCGAATCGCCAGATTGAAATGGTAATTATGCAAAGACGATGGCGTGTCCGACAATCGCTGTTCGCCTCGATATTATAATTATTGGACTTCACGCGTTCGACCTAGCTGTAAATGGAGTATTAATCCGGGTTGGCAGCGCGACGATCGGTTAATAACACGGGAGGCTTAAGCGGGGAGATAAAAATACAAGTAAAAGCGAGGAAAAATATATGTCTGAAGATCGACGCGATATCCCACCACTCAAATATCCGCCTCGACTGCACGTACCGCGGAAATATTAACCAATAAAGACGGCACTTATAACCTACGTGTAAATTGATGCGGACCACAATGTCTTGTAACTCAAGCGGCCGAACGACAAGAAGTAATCGACGATTTCGATCGCTCAGGATTACTCGGATTACGTGCAAGAGGATACATCGTTCGACATCGTAGACTACTGTTATTTACGCGTAGACCGTCGACGCTAGTATTAACCCAGGTGGCAAGACGACGACGACGATGACGACGAGCTAATAATACGGAAGGCTTAAGCGGAGAGAGGCTCCCCCTAAAAATGCATGTGCATCGAGCAAAAGCAAACCCGTCCAGCGTGCCTCTTTCGTCCAGGTCGTACGCAAGCAGGCACAGGCAGGTAAGCAGGTAGGCGGGAGGAACCATTCTCGTCGGAGGTGCCGTATAACTTACGTCTCTCAAGTACCGCGGCAAAGCCGCGGCAACGTTACGTATCGCCGGTAGTGGCATACTGGTGTGACAGCATGGTGCAAAGAACGGAGTCCAGCACGAGGAGAAGACGACGAACGGCAGAGAGACAGAAAGAGAAAAAGAGAGAGAGAGAGAGAGAGAGAGAGAGAGAGAGAGAGAGAGAATGAATGTATATGTGTGTACGTATGTGCGTGTGTGTGAGAGAAAGAGAGATATAGAGAATGGTATATAGATACAGATAGAGCAACACACTCAAATAGACGAAGGCCGATCAAAGAGAGAGAGAGATAGAGACCGTAGATATTGTACGTCCACGTAGCAGAGTGCCGCACATGTACGCTGGAGGAGCAAAGCGGTGGGCAAAGCACATACCCTTCTAAGCACAAGCCTAACACACCCGTGGAAGCCCCTTCGGCCGATGAGCGCTGGCGCCCCTTGGCCCCTCGTTCTGCGCTGTACTACTACCCTCCCGCCGCCCTGCCCTCACCGTCCAGAAAGGTCTCTGCCGCCCAGTCCCTCACCCCCTCTCTTCCCCTGCGCCGCCGGATGCCCGACAGCGGCCCCTTACGCCCCTTTGAATCCTCTCACCCCCTCTCCCGCTTTCCCCTCCGAGTTACTCGTCCAGCGGCCCCCTCGATGTTCTGACGGTGACAGACCCTACCTTACCGCCGCCGCCGCCGCTGCCGCCGCCACCGCACCGAACCGAGTGGGGAGGGTCGAGGGTCGAGGGGGAGCCGAGGGCGCCGGGACAAGAGAAGCAGAAACGAGAGGGAGCGGAAGGGGGACGGAGATAGAGATAGAGATAGAGAGAGAGAGACAGAGAGAGAGGGAGGGAGTGAGAGAGAGAGAGATGGCCATGGTGAGGAAAGAGGGGACGAGGAACCGAGGGGGGTTGACGCGCTCGAAGAGGGCCGCTGGGGAGTGAGAGAGCGGTGCGGGTCGTCGGAGGACTGGGATGAGGGGTTGCGCGGGAGAGCGAGAGAACCGACGGTAGGTGGGAGGGAGGCTGAGTTGACGGCGAGTGAGAGAGAGTGGGGTATGGGTGAAGCGTTGGTAGCGGTATGAGGCTCTCTACCGTGGAGCTGGGGTGAGGACACCGAGGAGGGGAGCATGTGGAGGCGGCGGTGCTGCGGTGCGAGAAGGGGAGGAGGTCGTCGTCGTCGCGTCGCCAGTTGCTAGTTTGCCGTGAGCGCTCATGACGCGAGGACGTTCTGTTAAGCGGAGTAGCGAGCTCGGAGCTTTCCCATCTCTCGCTGTGAACGACACAGGAAACGAGCGTGGCAGGCAGGCAACGATCGCGTGAACACTGGTCATTTTTCCGACGATCTCTCGGGAAATAAGCAGAGGCTGTGGCCATACTTAGTGTGAAACTCCTCGAACTAGGTTCTTTTTCACGATCGACAGACGAGCGTCGTCCTAACTTCCGAAAACGTGGACTATCCGTTGCGAACTTGAATCCCGTGTTCCTGAACGGAAAAAAAATTAGTGCGCAAGAGACGATTCGTCGATCGAAGTTGGAAGATCAATCGACGTCCGTTCGATCGGAATGCTCCGGAGTTCAAACGAACCAGCTGATTGTGAAACCGTCTTACCGGTTTGATATACTTCGTGGAGATTTCCTTGTGCACGTTTATCGTGTCGTGACGTGAACGCAGAAGAGGGAGAGAAGCGGTGATAAAGACAGCTGAGAAGACACGCGTGAGGGAGGGTCAGTGAAAAAAAAAACACGGGATAACGTGGAAGAAAAGGAGAAACAAACTTGTTTCGGAGAGTGCACGGATATTCCTTCCGGTCATTCCGGTTGCGCGCGGCGCCTATTTTAATTTCTCGCGCGGCGCCGACACCTGCTACCGCAACAACCAACTGCGCGGGAGGTTTTGTCGCGGAACTTTCGTGGCGCCGCCGGTGTACCGGTGCGGTGTGCGCGGGGTGAAAGCTTAAAGTTCACGAGCGCAAGGTGGGACGGAGTGCGCGGACGCGCGCGCGCGCGCGACATAAAGGAAGATAGAGAGAGGGACAGAAAACGAAACACGAAACTCGGCTTCGAGAAAGTTTACTCGCGACGTGCCGGTCGCTCCGGAAAGAACACCTCATTTCCTACGCGCTCGCTCCGGCGTGCCGGAGGAAGCTGTTAAGCGGAAGCGAAGAAAGGAGACAGAAGAGGAAAACGAAGAGGGAACGGGCGGGGAACGAGAGAGAGAAAAAGAGAAGGAGAGCATACTCATCACCGCGTGCGCTCGTCTATCGTTGTCAACCCCCTGCGCCGCTTTCCCCCTGCCTTTGTGTTCCTCGTGAACATCGCCGTGCCTTTGGGTGGACGCTTATGGCTCGCCAGTAGGAGGGAAAAACAGACGGAAGAGCGAAGGACAGAGAGACAGGAGGAGACAGGAGGACAGAGGCGGACAGTCGGATAGAGACCGGCGAGGCAGATATTTCCCGCTCCGAGAAGGGGGGCAGAGAGGGCACCCCGGAGAACTGAATATGTCCGCCAAGCGAAAGGCCACTGCCATCATGCAGCACCACAAGGTGAGTCCGTACACGTACTCGTGCATACGACGCGCGCACACATGTATATCGCGCACGCTGATATCGCCACGTGATATATCGGTACTCGTTCACGATGTCGCGTTTCGTCCGTGAACGGTGACGAACGAGGCAGTCCCATGAGTTTTCCAAGCTCGGAAAATGCTTCTTTCGGTATAGGATGGGTATAGAAAAGAACTTTGGACCGCCCGTAATGCGGCAGAGGTTCAAGGTTGAAGTCCCCTGCGAATACAATAAAAAGAGAGTGAAAGAGGCGCTCGCAGGTAAGAGGTAAAAATTCGGTTTCACGTTAACCTTGACGACATCTCGACTTATTTTACGGACGCATTCCCAACTCTTTCTCCCGTCCTCTCCCGCGGAATCTCCCGCTCAACGTGACGATAAATTTTTCCAGCGAAAGCTCGAAAAGCTCGCCGGAACGCGGCGCGCTCCGTTAACGTAACTCGTTACTGCGCGCGCGGAACCTAATTTTTTTTCGGCGCGCGGGAAGATAAACTGCGAAAAAGTTTTAATTGAAAGAGTTGTGTAAATCCAGCGCAGCGGCGGCGGTGCCGACGACATGATGAGGTGCGGGCGAAGTGCGCCTCTAGTTCGAAAAATTGTTCTCGTGCCGTTCGTGCTTCGCGCAGACCTCGGCATCACGCGCGCCAAATTACTCGCAATGTGCCGCGGACGTCGGTTGCTTCTCCTGGACTTTCATATTAGCCTGCTTGCCTAATTATACTTGCGCAACAATGCAAACGGGTCCTTGCGGGTATTCAAGAAAAAACAAAATAATTTTCTGGTTGTAACACGGCAGTTCGATTGTCAATATAATTCTTAACGCGAGGATATTTCAACTACCGATCTGTTATGTTTGCTTGCATTCTACAATTAACCTAATTACGGTTATAACTATTGAAAATATCGAATTCGGAAACCTTATTTCTCGCAGATCCGTCCAAGAATCTGTTATTTATTAATTAAAAGGCATTTTGAGTTTTATTACATTAATAGAAACAAATAAAGACGGCTTAATATAAGATTTATTAGACCGCAAGCACTAAATTCTTCATATAATTTATGAATTTTTCGAGATCTTGTTGATATTTATCGCTTTCATTATTCTAAAATAAAGTAATTATGTACATGTCGATAATGCCGTCACACGTTTGACACACGCGTGAAGAGGTCAGCGATCGCCTCTTTAAGTTCGCACTAGTGTATCATAAGTAAATAATTTCCACTTCTTCGGAATCATTACACGAGTATCGACGGACGATCATCCGTGAACCTCGATGACACACGTCCGGCGCGAATCGCGCAATTTCGCTCGTCAATGACGAACTCGGTCGGATCGCACTTATCTCCGTGCATTTTATTTTTTTCTCGTCGCAGAAACCGCGCCAGATTAGACCAACGTATCTATGTGAAAGATAATCCCCGCGGACGGCGCACAGGCACTCTCTCGATTCACGCACGTGCTCGCCCATTCGCGTCGTTGTCTTCAATTAACAGCTGGATGCGTTATTCGAGCTTCACCTTACCAAAAAATCATAAACGCGATTTACACTGACATCTCTTTTCCAGCAGTACAGTTCCACAAATGTATGTAAAATTTAAAAAATATTCTGACAATTTTAAACCATAAAATCGCGCGCGCATAAAATGTTTTATTATGTATATAATATAATAATAACAGATCCAGCGGTAAGATCGAGAAAGGAGTCAACAAAATAGATTTTTTTATATCAATTTTATGCAGTGCTATCTCTCGTAAATATGCAGTTTATCGCCGTAAGTTTAATATACACGCAAGAGAGAGAAAAACCGCAATTAAATTAAATTTGAAAAAAAAGCAAAGCGGGCAATAATACAAAAGTATCGAAGTGTTAAAAAAATCCATAACACGCGTGTCATCCTTCCTCGCCGTTAATCTTCGTTCATATCGCGAGCGCGATTAAAAACTGCGCGTTTATCGGTCGATAAAAGTAAAATTGGCGCAAAAAGGGAGACCCGGAGCGTTCGTCACTGAAACGAATTACAACGGTAGCGCATCTCTTAACAATTTTTCGAATATCCGTCTATGCGATTTTCAGAGTGATAATACAACAGCCGTCGAAACGCGGTTTCCGCGAGAAGCGAGCCCGATAAAAATGCGAACGCGTATCGAATATGTCTTGTTAATTTATCGATCGACGTGTTCGGCGCGGTGTAAATTGCTCCCAATAACGTCGTCCGAATTATATTCCCTTTCACGTCGCTACTGATGCCTCTGTTTCCATTTTCATCGCGTATATTTATGTTAAATGTGTGATGCTGTCCAATTTTCACCTCATATTTACGCCAAATGTCACTTTCGTGTCCGGCGGATAAAGAAAGTCATCCCTTTGTGATGTCGGAATTGTGCGCGATATCAATAACTTTTTAATCAATGAGCGAACGCATTAAAAAGTGAAACGTCGGACGAGACATATTTGCGCGCGTTATATAACTTTATTTCCTGAAAGTCGCAACCTTCTAGGATTCTTGTACTATCAAATGCCAAACAGGTCCAACAGGTTGCATTCTTCATATTACACTAATAATGTTTATAGACCAAAGTTAGCGTGAAATGTGGAATGTGAATATTTGAATGCGCATAGAGAATACGGGGGGAGAGAGAGAGAGAGAGAGAGAGAGAGAGAGAGAGAGAGAGAGAGAACTTTAGTATCGTGCACCCCATGACGTGTCGAAGAAAGCACAATACGGGAAATGCGTGACGAATTTGCGTCCTTCGGAATTACGAAGAATAGACGTTGTCCTTCTCGCTGCTTGAGGCGCGTTCGTTGTCTCGTTAAACCTCAACGGTGAATTACGAGAGGAGGAGGTGGGCGTGAAGGAGCCGAGGCGCATGCAGAAAAATAGTATACAACTAACGGTATTATGCCGGGGAATGAAAGCAAAGTGTAAATACTAACTACGCTACCACACGGACGAGCTAGATCGATCGGATCAGGAATCGAACCGCGAAAGTCGAGTCGAAGTTGAGGCAGGTTCGGGACGTCTGCGCGCGTCCTTCTTCTCTTATCTCCCTCTCACCCTCTCTCTATCTTTCTCTCTGTTTCATCCGTTTCGTCCTGCTCGTCTCTCTTCGTCTTTCCCCCTTCTTCCTTCATCACGGCTGTCTCGCTTTATCGAGATCTCCGTCTATCTCACGGCTCCGTTCTCTCTTTCTCTCCGACTTCTCTTGCGCCTCTCGTTCTCTCCGTCGCGTACCTACGTGGCTCTCGCTCTTTCGTGGTCCAACAGGTTATATTTTTCCGCAGCGGCATCTCTTCCTGCCGTTTCTCTACCTACCCTCTCGTCGTTCTCCCTTTTTCTCTCCCTTCTTTCGGTTTCTATTTTCTTTAGGCCGGTACGCAGGCCGTTCTTCTTTCTGTCGTGGCACACGTTTCCGTTTCGTCGACGACAACGGCGGCATCTTATCGTCACGTTCGCATAATGATCAAATTGCATTCTCTCCGAAATCGATCTGTTTGATGAATTTAACATTCTAACTCACGTTGAGCATTTTTTTTACTTAAACGTGACAAAAAATGGATTTTATAATCGTGCAAATTACTTCCAATATCAAGATACACGAAATATAATAATGTACGTATAATCGGAAGTTATGTGCGATATTAACATGCGAAAGGGAACATGATATCTATAAATCGTGGATTTTCATACTTTCGAAAATGTGTGCTCAGTGACGAAGTCGGATAGAGTTGATTAATAGTCGCACTTTCCGCGAATAATCTTCGGGAAATTCGTAATAACCCCATGGCTTACGCTCCCTAAGTCAGCGAAGGAGCTTCTGTAAGCGCGGATAATTAACGCCGCAATTAAAGCTCGCATTGTTTGTATTTATTTTTCATTTTATTAAATTACGACAAATAATTTAAGCAGCGTAGGACCGTTCGCACACACACACACACACTCGCATGCGAGCAAACACGACTTACCGAGCAAAAGTAAATATTGTATCGCAAAAGTGCCGGTGGGGACGGGGGCATTAATTCGTTAAAAGCATTCCGGCGACAAGTATTTTTGCTTTTTTCTTTTTTTAATCAGTATAAGTGCATCCTTCGTCCCTTGCGCGCTAATCTAGCTCGACCATTTCCATGTTTCGCGGCCGCGAAACTGCACGAAACGCCACACGAGCCACCGCAATAATCATGTTTATAATTCGCGTCGAATAGTAGCTATTCAATTAAACGCTTCTTGGACCCGGCGATGTATATTTATCGGGCAAAATCAGAGATCACCCAATCGTCATTATTCATGTGTCGTATCGGCGCTGCGCTTGTCATACGTGACGTTTGAATGTTGATCAATACGCTTTTTTTTTATAGCGGAACAGCTGAAAAATTGGCCGTCGAAATAACCGATAATATATTTACGCATCTCTACAGACTGGCAATAAATAAACACTTTTATTATCCTTCACATAAATAAAAAAAGGGAGAACAAATATTGCGATTGTAATTATTAATTTTCCGCGCGATATCCAAAATCAGGGAATTCGTAACTTTGCAAAATGAGTTGCCGCCTATTCTTTTTAGTTAAATCCCTTTTCACAAGTCTGCGACAATATATACCTATGACGTATAATATTATGCGATTAGATATGTATGCCAGGTAGACGATCATCCCTGAATTCATTCATTCGCGGGAGAAGGCACGTGGAATCTTGGGAGCTAGTGCTAATGAGGCGTGCGATCTCTCTCTTAAGGAACTAAATTACGGGATGTAGCGAGGCCAGTAAAGGCCCGAAGGCCCGACGAACGTAAGGCGCTTTCATGCATAACGGTAATCTCGTCGATCGAAGAGGACCCTCAGACGATCAATATGCTTATGCTCAATACGCTGACTATTCTATTTGTGTAACATATATGTCTCTCTCTCTCTCTTTCGCCATTTCACCATTTGGAATCGATTTCTGTACGAAAAAGATTAAATTTATTTCTATATTAACCTACACTTATAAAAAAAAATTTGATATCAAAGTGTTGATAATTGTTATTGTACATTTGAATACATGTACTGTCTCTAATAGCTTTTTTAAAGAAGATCTTCAACAATTTCTTTTTTTTTTTTAATATCTTAATATTTTTAATGAGAAAGGACATCGAGTTTGATGATGTTTCGGTGAAATTATTATTGCTATTGTACAACGTCATCGGCGAATAATGACACCACGGAATACAAATTGTGTTTTCATATAACGCACAATTATATCGCAATTAAACGTAGCGTTATAATAAATCGTCATCAAAATCAGCAAGGGTAATTACCAATTACGAAGGTCGTTCGGGATTTTGCGCTCTGCAGCTGGATGTATATCTGACATCCCTACTTTTTTTGCAATTAATTGAAACTCGTATATCGAGGCGATTAAGTAAAAGGCAGTATGCAATATGTTTACCAGAGGTCTGTCTATCTCGCGGATTATTTTTTATATCTAAATAATCGATTGCATCGAACATTAATCTTGATTAACAGAATTACTTTTCCGTCTACATGATGATTAAAAACTATAATTTAGAGAAACATATCGCTAACATAGATAATCGATCACAATAATTGGCAATAAATATCAATAACTTATTTTGAAATATAAAATTCCATCAATACAAAATTCTTTTCTTAATGTATCGTCTTTTTATTGTCTCGTTGACTTCTTTGTATATTAGAAACGAGGTAACGAGTTACTTTATTCCAAAGTAACTACACCCTTGAGGAAAGAGAGCGGAAGATATGGAAATCCGAATTATGTCTCTTGCTTAATCGCAGCATCATTATAGCGCGTTCGCGGTGCAATACGAAAGGCAGAACGGCGCCGCGCTTTTTGCATCGAGAATATGTCCTCGTTATGGTTGTCCCGGCACGATCGTAGTCTCACTGCAGACTCAGGCAGAGTAGAGTCGGCGCAAGAAAGAAAGGGGGGGAGGGAAAGGGAGAGGAAGGTTCGTCCAAGGGTACGCGCGAGGCGAGCCCTCGTATTCCCACCGAAGTGAAGGGCTAGTATGGATTTCCCATAAGATCAGGTATGCTGGTGCCTGGAACCGACAATAAGGGTGCGCCGGTGTGCCCGTTCGGTATACTGAACTGGAAAGGAAATGGAAGAGAAATAAAAAGGGAGAGAAAAATGTTACGAGAGACAGGGAGGGAGAGAGAGAGAAAGAAAAGCGGGAGATGGAGCGAGACGGCAAAAGTACGAGGAAAGAAAAAGAAAGAAGGCAGGCGAACTGGCTCTTCTCTCACCCCGTTTCTAGCTTCCCCACGGTAGGTGTCTACCTCACCCCGTTTTAAGGCCGGCGGTGTAGAGCGCGTTCCAAATATATCTGACCTGGGGTCTTTCGAATGCGCCGCAACACGTTTCGCGCACATTTTCCAAAACCTTCCCCCTGTTGGGAGATTTCACGGGTCTACATCGGAAAGTAAAGGAATCGACTCCAAGCACAAAAATGTAAAAAAACGGTCGGAACGATTAGGAACTCTTTCCGTTGTCTTTAAACTTGCTCCGATCATCAACGATCTCTGTATACTTTCGTCCAAAGATATTCCATTTCCTGTTACAATAGTATATCTCATAAAATAAGTAGGATTACGTTTTCAATGTTTATTCGTTCGGCTGTAGTTCTGTTAAACCATGAAAAGGTACAATCCGTACCTGAACATCGACGGGTCTCACCTTCGCCCCTTTTCTCAGACACGAGAGACTTTATCCCGAAAATGGTGTGCGGTATGTTCCAAAAGTGCATTCCACGGTAATGCACTCGGGCTGGGAACCACGCCCCTACGTCCTTCCTCTTCCATGGCCACGGAGAGAGATTTCTCTCTGCTCACGTCTCGAGATCGCCATATACCCACCCTAGCACCCGCTGTGCAAGCGTGCTTTCTTTGTACGGTTATTTTTATCTTTTCCTTCGCGGAGCCAAGAGAACAGTCCGATATTACCGACCCCGAAACGGTGTGGCGCAGCGAGAGAAAGAGAACGGCGCAACAGAAAATATTTATGGCCACGCGGTCGATAAAATTACGGCGAATTTACACGCCCGATGGTTGGTTTTGCCAAATTCTCATTCCTTTTAAACCATCGGGTTTTATTACTCCCTGCGAATAAGTCTAAAGGGACTCCGGCGGCAGTTTGTTGTACCGTGGATTATGGACTTGAGGTGCCGAGACTTGGATCGTTGTTGTAATTATCGACGATCTTCAGTTAAAAGTAGGGCGCATATTTAACTATTATTCTTCAGTGTCAACGCCTCACAGAATCATGAATAAAATTCATTAATCTTTTTTTGAAACCAGCATCTTCATCTTTCATTTTAATTCATTAATACCGGTCGTAATGTCTAATTCATCACGCGCTATCTTCGATTCTGATTAGTCTCCTTATATCTCCTTCACGTTCTTCGTATACTTCACCTATTCTTACCAACTATTTTCGTTTCGTCTGATATATACCTATTCATCATACTAAAATTTCTTAATTGAATATGCAATTTCGAAAAGGGCCTTTTTTGGACTATAGGTTTTTTTTACTAATATGTACTCTAATCGTATAATGAGAGAGACCTTAAAAATATTTTTTATTTTATATTCTATTGTAATTTGACCCTAAAATGCAAAAGTTTTGTATCACTGGGTGCAATAGTTTAAAATTAAATCAGTTCTTTTTTCATTCCTGCAAAATTTTAATTTTCAAAGATGTAACCTTTTTGAAATTGCACATTTAATTACAGAAATGCGTTATTTAGATCAGTAAGATAAAATCAAGCGTAATACAATAATCGATCGATCAAATTTTCGCCTAGGAAAATCTGTAATTGTTCTATAAATCTTCTCTAAATTCATCGATCCTCGAAATTATATTCGCATATGTGTGAGGACAGCAACTTGATTAGGTACCATGTACCGCGTTAAAATCACGGAAAGAGCGGCGCAATCAACGATGGCAATGTCTCCGGATTGTCCTCTTACTCGCTCGCTCGCCAACCGACCGACCGACCGACCAGCCAACCAACCGGGAATCACGTACCGCGACACGAATCGGAGGAAATGGAATTTCCTACCAAGTCGTCGTCGGCAGGCCGGGCAGCCTGATGATGGGCTTATCGACGTCGGCTGGCCTGGCCGTTCGTCAACCGCTTTACACGGGCACGGGCGTGAGCGCGAGCGAGCGAGCGAGCGCTCACGCATGCACGCACGCACGCACGTATAATATGCACGCGCTGTGTTAGGCGGTAGGCGTGTGTTGATAGCGCGAGGTGATGTTTGTTGCTAGCCGCCGGGTGATTCAGGGAGCCATCCGTGTCAAGGTACACCGCATCGTCCGCGACGTCGTCGTCCACATGCAACGTTCTGTATTCTTTTTGTAACCGGCACACGGATCATACCGTACCGGAGGAGTGCACGCGCGCGCGCGCGCATACCCGCTGCTCTTCAACATACAATCGTTAGAGTGACAGACGAAGAAAGAAAAAGAGATAGAGAAAGAAGGGGGGCGAATGATAGCCCGAGGAAGAGGGGACGATAAAAAAGGAGAAGAAGCCGCGGATGCGCTCGTGTGCTTTTTATCGTTACGGTGCTCTCCCGGCGAAACGAGTGTCGGTGCATACGTACGTGCGTGCGTGCATGGCGGACATACGTGTGCGTATCGTGTGCGGACGACCGGCGAACACTACCTCCGTTATGCGTGCGATTACGTACTTTCGCGATTTCGCTTAACCCGCAAACGACTTCTGTGCGGGTCGGAGCGATTTGAATCCGGTATCGCAGACTCGCGCGCGCGCGCTTAATAACGCGCCGCTTTACGATCTCTATCCGGTCTGCTTTTGGCCGCGATATCGATCCATCTAACGCGATTTGCCGCGACAAAACGCGCGTCTGGTCTTTTCGCTCTGTGGTTCCGTGAATTATTCGCGATCGCGTGATAATTCACACGTCTGAAATAAATCTGTCGTGTGGTATGTGAAATTTGACGGAAAATGTTAGGAGACGAATTTTCTTATTTTTCTTAAGAAAACTTTAATCTTCCATACGCGATATCATACTTCTTTTTTGCTTATTTTAAATTTATTTTATATTTTACATGTTTAATTTATCGCATATATAATTTTCATCTTCGTCGATCACGTATGCTTTTAAAAGATTTATGAAGAAAGAAAAAATGATATTTTTGGCATGTAATTTAACAAAATTTCATAAATTATTCGCGCAAATGCACTGAAAACATTTATTTTAACATTTTCTACAGACTTAAAAGTTTTATATTTGATTTCTATTATGTAATTTTATTCTATAGAATAAAATGCGATTATAAAGAATAATTAATACATCTTGGATATGTAGCTTCTTAACATAAGTTTGCAAACATTCTAATAGTAGAAAAGTGATTAAACTAAAATTGAGTTTTGAACTCAATATTTGTGTAAAGTTTCTCTAAAAATTGTTTAGGACAGGAAAAAGACTGCATTGAAGGTACTGAGTGAAAGTATCTAAAATATTGTAAGATTTAACAATCTTTCTGGGTATTTTAGAGTGCAGTTTTTAAATATTCATTTCAACGATCAAAAGTTTTAAAATGGTTTTTTTACAATGTTTTACAATGTTTTACAATGTTTTACAATGCGAATGATTTTACTATCTTCCTATTGTTATTTAGATTCAATTGAATCTTTTTTAAGCTTTGTCAGTTTGTTTTTGAGCCTGATAACTTGAAACTGACATTCATAAAAAAGTTTACTGACAAGTTGACAAAAAGCTATATTCTTCCCAATTTACCTAACTTAAAATATTTGAGCAAATAATGGTTACAATTCTTAAAACAGCTTTTTTTTTAGCTTTTTGAATGGTCAATCCGTTACCGTTACCTGATGAGAGGATCAATAGAAACATTCACGCTATGTTACTGGTCTAAATGGTCGTCGAACAATACCTGGATGACAATCAGAAAAATTGTCTTCGTAGACAAAGGCGGGCAACAGTATCTGAATCATCGATGACGTTCGATTATGTTTGCGAGATGATACGGTGGACTAACTCGTTATACCAGATCAAAAAATGTACCATTATCTATTCGTTTCACGCTTATGGACAATCAGCGATTGAGACATAGATTACATTGCCGATATCCGAAATTCTCGGACAAGAATATAACGAGATTTTTTTAGCGTTCACGATAAGTATAATAAACGTTGTGAAGTTTTTGACGTAATAGAATGTTTTATTATGAAAATTGGATCGTCTCAATTCGTAAGTCTTATAAGAAAATTGATGATCTTAACTCGATGATTTTTAACCGTAATTATCGCTGAGTGATACGATTATTTTTATCTTTAAAACCAAGAAGATAGCTTGGATAAGATACGCGAATTGTCCTTACGTGCGATCTTCGTCGTGCGAGAAACGAAATGCATCCGACCTTAACTCGGAGACGCGCACATCTCGGGACAACCAGACGCGATCCTATAAATTTCATACCTCTTCCAGTCTTCTCCGCCAGTCGTTCCGTTCCGCCGCGCTGCCAATCAAGCGCGCCCGCGGATCGCGGGCGATGTGAAAGTTTTACTCGTGATTACCCTCCCCGAAGTCAATTAACGGCGGGCGAATTCGTTTATCGTCGAGTAATCCGCGGTCCCGGACCTGGGCCAAGCGAAGGGTTCTTGGGTGTGCGAGAGCGTGGAGTGCGCGCGCGTTAGAAGTTAATTCCGACTAATCGACATAGGTACGTACTTCGTCGCTAAGGGTGGCGGAGCCGATCCAAAGATAGGCACGAAGTCAGGGATCTCTGGCATCTCTTTACCCTCCCGCCTTCGTCATTCTCTTCTCCTTCGGCGTTTCTCCCGCTGGTTTTCCCCTCCTTCCTCCCGCACTTCCCTCCACTTCGGGTCTGCGATTCCCCAGTGTAATTAAATCTGTCCCTGAAAATATCCAGAACCCCAGTCAACTGGATTTACCGATTACCCCGAAAATTGACGATCGTCTGAATCGAGACCGGATGCGCGACGCTCCGATAGGTAATTATACCTAGCCTCGTGGATTTTCATTATTCATGCGCGTAGATACGGCGAGTAAGCCTTGGGAGGTTGGCTCCTGCCTCTTCGAGATGCAACGGACGAGCTGAGGTAACTGAGATGATTCGGCAAATTAGCCGCGAGACCGTCTAAAAGGGTCTGAGGCGCTCCCAAATTTCAGACCTACCACAAGCCTCGTAATTGACAAGAAAATATGTTACCGACGTTATTTGCAATTTAGCATTTATATGTAGTTTTCATATGTAAATATATCAGCATTGAGTCAGCAATAAAATAAAGAGTATCTCGCAAAGTAGCGAGTTTTCCCGTAATCGATAACCGGAGTCAAAGTGATCGGAGTCGCGATCGTTGTCACGCGATAAAACGCCACATGACTAATTTATGAGCTGAAGATGAGAAACGGCGGGGAAATACGTCGAGTTTTTGAACGACTTTTAAACGCGAGAGAGAGACAAAGTTTCTTTTTCTCGCCGCTCGCGAGACGGTTCCGATAAGAAAAATCGATGCGCGGCGAGTTAAACGCCGCGACGCATAATGACCGCACTTTATACGACATTGTCCATTTCGTCTGACAGTTCGTGCGCGCAAAAATGCCGCGGCCTAGAGAGAGAGAGAGAGAGAGAGAGAGAGAAAGAGAGAGAGAGAGAGAGAGAGAGAGAAAGAGAGGCGAGAAACGGTGGCCGAGCAGTTTGCAACTTGCCACCCGGTACTAACGCCCAGACGCATATATATGTATTCCGTGTGTGCATGTGTGCGCATATACCTGTCCGATTCCGAACAAGGGAGCGCACATAGAGGGGTTGGCGGTGGCAGGCTACATTGGGGGTTGCGGTGTCAATAATACATCGCGCTCTTCGTATATAGGTGACTCGCCAGCGTGGCTGCGAAGGACGAGCGAGCCCGAACAAGAGAGGAAGCTTATCGAAACAGATATTATTTACAACAAGAAGCACATCTTCTCAGTGCATGCAAGATGATTTGTTAGAATTGTTGTATTCCTGATACTACTGAAATTATTTAACAGTAAACGGTTGAATCACTATACAAATTCTTTGAAAGCGAGAAATGGAATCGTATCGTTATTAATTATTTATCAAAACTAATATAATGCTTCCACTTGTTTCGAATAAACTCTATCCACTTTTGTGCCGAATGTGATGCTTTCTTATCTTGTATGCCGAATTCCACCGTTCGTAGCCATCGCGTCGGGTCTTCTCTCTCCTCGTGACTACCTCGCGCTGTTCGAGTTTACGGTTTCCTCCCTTCCGTCACCATAGCACACCACACCACCCCGCGCCATCCCACACACGTGGGCTCCACGTATGTCCGTTCAGACGGGCCTCTGCGGTACATATATTAACACGTACCGTATCGTATGTGCGTGTACGGTACCCGCGATTGTACACAGGCACGCGCAGACCCCATGTGTGTGATATATGCCTCGGCTGTACGTGGCGCTTGAGTGGAGTTGTGTGGCGGACGGGTGGGTGGCTCGTGTGGGCGGGTGGACGATAGTTTATTCAGCGGATTATTGACGGGTGGTGTGTTCGGCCTCTGTCTCTCTCTCCTCTCTCCTCTCTTGCCTCCTCTCTCTCTCTCTCCCCTTTCCTTTCTCTCTCTCTTTCTCCCTCTCTCCTCTCTCTTTCCATGGAACTACGTACGGCACACTCAAAATAGCCCCCGGTCAACCCCTGGCGATGGCATTTCAAAATATCGACCTTTTCGAATTTATTCGCGTAACTGGATACCGTATATGCGCGCACACGTCGGTACAACCCGACTCGCGGAAGCCGACTCCGATCGCGCTAATGATACCACGGACATCGGTGTTCCCTTTCTCATTTGTAATGAAACGTTGGCCTGTCAACGTTCCATGCTGGCATTCGGGAAATGAAGAGAGTTGGTTCGCGTCCTAGGAATACCTGTCTATAGAAATCCTCACGAACACGTACAGCCTTGATGTGCCCGCATGATTTTTTTTTTGCTGGAAATATCTCAACTGCATGCACTTGCGCGATGAGCAAAGTACGGATCACACTTGTCCGTTGTTTTGTGGCGCGACACGATCCATTCCGTAATTTTGAAAGGCGCAACGGCGCATCGCGACATTCCGTCGATCATCCGCGGATGCTTCTTGAAGGCGGAACGCTGCGCAGGCCGGTGGTGTCAAACATGAAGATGGCAACGCGCGGGATAATTAATTTCACTACGCCTGACCGCGCGTGTGGGAGCAGACGAAGCGAGTGTTTAGTTACGGATACCCACTGGCCTCACTCACTTCCCTCCTACCGTACTCACACGTACGCAAGAGACACGTATAAAACGCGTGCACGCGTTTACTCGTGTACTTGCGTGATATCTCGCATTATCAAGGTGAGCCGACCGTCGACCACTGGGACGAAGGAGGAGAGAGGAAAAGGGAAGCGCGAATTATTTTTTTTTCTTTTCATCCGGCCGATGTGTTGGCGCGCACAGATACACCCATACGCGCGCTCGATCCAGACCGGGGACCTAAATACACAAGAGAATTTACACACTCGCGCGCGTTGTCGAGTTGATAGGGATAGCAGTGTGGGTCCGCGTAATTGCCGGCAGCCAGACGCGGCGTTACCGACCACTTCCGGTTCACGTATCCGCTCCTGCAAACACCTTCCTTTTGCTCAGAGTGCATCCGAAGCGAACACACACCGCGCGCGGCGTAAAAACGAGCAGGATTTTTCGGTGCGCACGAGCGCGCGATCTTCGCGAAAGATGATTTTCCGCTGAAACGCTTACCGAGATATATCTTGTCTGTTATTATTAATCACAAAATATAGTAAGTAAAATTATTAATCAATACAAATATGCTGTCAAACAGAGCGGGTTGATAAATTATGGTGCGACGATTAGTTGTACAATTTCAAGTTGTCTTTACATATTTTCATACTTTTTATATGTAGTTTTTCAATTTACACATGTTTATATATATTCGTAAGTTATTTCTCACACATATAGAAATACCGAATACGATTGATAGATCATTTCACATGAATGGAATGGGCAACGAAGATGACCGTTCGATCTGTTTGCGTCGGAAGGACTCGATCCCTGGTGTATCGTTCAGTGTTGATCGCGGATGCATTTCGTATCATCGTATGCACTTTCCGGTGCATCTCACTTGAGTGCCGTTGCGCCGCAACGCGGAGTGATGCGACGAAGTCCAAGAGAATCCTCGCGGCCCCCGTGTCTGATATCCGTGTATTCGCATTCGTATTTGCGCGTGTATGTATGTGTAACAATGCGCGCGCGACCGTGGAATGATGCCGAGGAATGGTGGAAGAGAGGTAACTACATGGAGAAGCGAGGTCTCGCGCGAATCGATGGCTAATAGCCTTCCCGCTGTAATTAATGCAACAAGTTGATACCTAACACTTATCTACGGTATGGTATGTTGCCGCGCGGCTTTAACGGTTAACCCGCGACGAGTTTCCGAACGAGTATAGCGTGTGTATATAGCTCACAGTACACAATGACACGGGGCTAAGGGACGACGCAACCCCTCGCGCCACGAGCGATTTATCAAATTGTTTTATCTTCCCCCACTGGGAAGATAAAACTTTCTCTTTCTCTCTCTTTCTCATGGATGGTGCGGTAGATAGAACGTCACTGCCAGAAGAGAGAATAGAGAGACAAAAAGAGAGAGAGAGAGAGAGAGAGAGAGAGAGAGAGAAAAGGGAGGTAAAAGGGGAAAGCGGAAGGTGTTCACGGAAGTACGCGGAAAACGAATATGTTTTTTGCAAACTCAATAAAAACGGATGCGCTCTCGCCCTCTCTCTTTTTCTGATTTTCTGTCTTTGTCCCGTTTTTTCGCCTCTCTCGTGATTTTTTTCCCCTCTAACTGCGCACAGAATTGGAAAATATTCACTACGGTATTTCGACAAGGGTTTCCCCCTCGCGCAGTATAGTTATGGGTGCACGCTTTAATTGATATTACATATCGCGCGCGTCGAAATTTACCGGCGATAACTGCTCGTTCATCCGACATATGTACGTTCAACTGTATACTGACGGGCATACGCCAAAATTGTTTAACTAAAACAAAAAAAAACGTCAGTAAAAAAGGCAGCAGTTTCCTGCTCTTCTAATTTAAACTTCGACGCCTTGGAAAATCATTGTAATGATGTATTAATTGTCACATTAAAACTGGTGACATGTAATTTATTTCATCTACAAAAAGACGAAATGATAGCTATATCCTGGAAATGTCATTGAATTGATTTTCATTACTCTTACAGATCCTAATATAACATCAATAACTTGAAAACATCTATAATTGATTCGATGATATCCGTTCTTGTATAAATTTCTCCGATATACATCTTTCAAAAATTCAACAAAAATGGGAATCAATACCTTATTGGAGCTTATTTCATTTTCTATTAAGTCTTATCGTATCTTGTATACATCAATCTTACTAAATTTTAACTAGATCTTATAATTTAATTAAGCGAATATGGAGACAGTGGAACAATTTTGAGAATGCCCTTTTAAAGTCAAAATTTATCTCGCATGGCATCTACTTAAGGACGGTGTATTCTTGAAAAGGTGCCAGGAGATTAAATATGCAGCCAAAGTTCTCAGAAAAGTCCGTGTTGCAGCCCTTTCATTGCACCATGCTGGCGCAGGAAAGAAGATTTCGGAACATCTACAGACGACGAGGGTTAACGTCGGATTTGTTAGGCTCAGGTATAGAAGCGCCGTTTCAACCTCGCCGTAACCCCCCAAAACTCCAAACACACAATTAGCCAGTCGGTGTGCACCCACAAGCGCCACGTCCAATTCTTAAAGACCCTCCGTCGGGCATAAATGCAAACCCCCGTTTCGAAGATGGTCTGAAAGAAACGAGGGACGAAAGGGATGAAAGGAACGCAGGGAGCTTAGTCGGGCTTCAACCACCCCAAATGGGACTTCGCGCGAACTTTCTGGCAGAGACTCTCTTGCCTCCCCTCTTTTGCACATGCGAATGCACCTGCAGCTGCGACCGTGTCTGACGGGTTGGGCGGGGGAGTTCGCGAAGGGTTGGGAAAAGAGCGCCGGGAAAAGTAACGAGGGTTGGGTCACTGTATAATTACCGTTAATTGAATTCTTAGTAGCACTCGCCCGATCTAGATGTGTAACCGACACCTACGGAAGTTTTCCTGTTATTATATATGCGTGTGCGGCGAGGGTATCCAAGTTCGCCCAATTCATAGCTTGGCTGATTTTTTCAGAATTTTAATTTGCGATTTAACCAGGAATTTATATTAAACATAACAATTGCAACAGATAAATATTTTCCCTTGCTATCGCTCTCCCCCTCCCAAAAAAAAAAAACAGACATTAAATTCGCACATGAGAGAACATCATTGAATTAGGCCGGGAATCTGGGACCCTATACATATATCTAAAAATAAATCTTAATGCATCGAAAAATGATTGCGTGCGCACCATCAGAGTACGAGGTCGTTTCGACGGGTGTGCCTCCTCGAGTGAATTTGTTTTCCCTCCCTGTGCTTCATCCGTGTTTGCATGCGCGTGTGTAAACTGCGCGCTCAGTTGCGTGCGCGTTGGGTTGGGTCGCTGGTATTGTTTGCACTTAAGTAATGGTTATTCATTGCGAGTAATTCGCGCAGAGAGGGAGAGAGAGAGAGAGAGAGAGAAAGACGAAAAGAGGGTATATGTGTATGCCTGTAATTTAGCGCAGTAACTGAGGGTTATAGAAAGGGTTGCGCACATTATCGAGTCCATCGTTCGTTCCTAATGATCGAAAACTGAAGCTACTGGGTCACCGAATTGCCCGTCGATAATCCTAAGTAAATGGCGCGAGTGGAATTCGTGACAGATATAATTTAATTCAACTCGTAGGAGTACGATTGTGCGATCCATTGAAAAATTTCACCTATCCCGTCTTACAAAATTTCAAAATGTGTAAATTAAATGAAATTAAAGCCAAAAGAAAAATGTATTGTTACAGATTTATATACTAAACAGTTACTTGTTCTTTACAACGACGCAAAAAGGATTAGTACTTTTTAAGATTCGATATTTATAGTCAGTGGATCTGCTATATATAGATACACTTTCGTAATTACAGTTGTGCAACTTTATGTATCTACAACTTAAGAACTTTTACTTACGTTACGAAGTCGGACATATCTACTTCATATCAATTGATAACATTCTTAGAAATCCAGTGTTAATAAATTTAGTTATCGTTTGTTCATTTTGTTGTATAATCTTTCTCGTAAAAAAAAAATCACTTTACACAAGCGACACGCATAACATAGTAGGATTTGGCCATACCGAGGTTAAATTATTGAAATCCAACGCGGCTTATTAATAGAGAATGTAAAATATCACCCTTTGTACAGGGAGAATTAATATTGTTCGTTGCAAACCGTGGTAACAAAAGCCCGCGCCCGCATCCATGCGGCTGCATGAAAACGCCGTTTGCGAAAATGATTTTCAAAAATGATTTTCGAGATGCATCGCGCGAAACGCGTCCGTCGAATAGTTTGTTCTCTCTTTCTCTCTGTCTCACTCTTTCCCTTGCGCGCGCAAACTTTTCGCTCCGCGAATTTTCGCAATAGCGCAGTACCAGCGGTGCAATCTCATCGAGAGCCAGTTTACGATGCGGCCCCGGTGCTCGATGCGGTAGTGGCTCGATCTCTTTCCCGGCGACGCATCGTGCATTTCGTTTCGCGAATGTCAGAGGTAACGTTCCTGGAAGTCGGTCTCTTCTCTCGTAGGAAGCCCGCGAGACGATGCGACGCGACGGCGACCATGGAAATAAGGTCGGAGTGGAAGTCGGCGGATGGTTGGTCCTTTGAGGAAACGAGAGACGAGAGATGCGGGATGACGGGTGGGAAGAATGAGAGAAAAAAAAACAAGAGAGTGCCGCGCAATACCGCTCTTTGCCCGGTTTGATATCGCGCGCGGTGTGTATGACGCTAATTAAAAGGTGGAAAAATAAAGGGGGCAAATGTAAATGTTAAAAACGGCGCGCGTTTTGCAATCGAAAGCGGAAGTCACAATCGGGTGTTAATATCGAGTTTTAGATTTTAAACGATGATACTTTGAAAACTGGCGAAAATAAAAGAGAATATACAAAATACACGTATATTCCGCGTGGATTGTGTTTTTAAATTAAAGAGAAGAATTTAAAACATTTTATATCGATTCTGTTGTTGTATTTTTTTCGTAACAAATTTGTCGTTGTAAATTTCAAAAAATGTTTTTATGCGAATTTGAAATTCCGCATAAATTCGGGTGAAAAAGAGAGATACGAAGGGAAGATGTATCTAGACACTGTACAATTTCATCCCCAGGGGAACACCCAACGAGTGAGAGACTTTTCCGAGACCGCCCTTCTCTTCCGTTACTTTCGCGAAGGAATCCTGTCGATCTCCGCACCGTTACTAGAGACACTTGGATGCAACCGTGCGAGCTCGATCTCACGATAAAACCACCGTGTCCAATCGCCGCACAGTCGTTCTACTCTTTCACTTCACCTAATCGATCTAATCGATCATAAAAACGTCGATCTCCGCATAAACTTCTTGTTGCGCCTTGCTTGAAAGGGTCGCGTAAAATTGCACGTCGAAAAGAATTGTACACCGCCGTTGATCAATTTTCGCAATTTAACCCGTGCGTATTCTTTTCTTTTTCAGGTAAGTCCGAATTCCGAGAAGCAAAGATACGCGGTTTCCACGTTATGGTCCTAAACGAAGGTAACGAGTAATTTAAAACATTGGTTTATCTACAGTCGAGAAAAACGATTTAATCGGACGTATCTCAACGTATAATGCGTTAACGTTTAATCATTTTTCTTCCCGACCGCGGGACGCGAATTTTCCGACGATCTCTTCCTCTTCGCAGAATCGTGTTTGCGTCCGTCAAATTTTTCTTTCGTCGTATAGTATAGTAGCAGTGAAGTCATTTAGGAGGGTCGATCGAGAGCGCGGCAAAATTGAAAATTGCCATAATGCAGCGGTAGTTATGGTAATGCCCCGTAATATCGGCGCGCACGGTCATAGGGCGTGATTTGAAAGGGGATTTTTATGCTGAATTTTACTACCTATCCACGTAAGTCTCGCGCGGAGTACCGAACAGGTACTCAATTATCCAGGAGGAAGTAGCATAATAATTCGCTGCCTCTCCCTCCGCAACCTCGCTCCCCGCATTATTATCCATCGCGGTAATCATTCGCTCGTAATCATTCGATAAAATTTGGAGTCGATTATTCGGAGTAACTGTAAAAACCATTGCCCTTTTTTCCAGCGACTTCGATTCGAATCTAAAGTCATCTGTAACGACAAACGATCGCAGATTGTATCGCGATTATACATAGAGTCACAATCAAATGGTGCCCGAAGGTCCTAACTGTTCCACGGCTACGCCCTCCTTTCCGCGCCCACCCCGCGTTTCAGCAAAATCATCGACATCCCCCGTAGCCGCGGGTTTTAATCTGGTAGCGGCGATTAATTACGCTGCCGTGCGAACTACGATCTCAGTGTCTTACTAGCGCGAGTGCATCAATCACGTTCCCGCGGTGCCGTTATTACGGGGCGAACCGGAGATAACTTATCACGCCTAATATCATCGATCTAGAGACGCACCCGTACTGCTTTGCATTTCGATTATGTACTATGCGCACGCCGCCGCCGGGCGGGCTGGCGAATGCAGCAACCCTACGGCCGGGTAGACATTGGACGTTGATGCATGCTGCTGTATTTGAGATGCGCCGTTGCGAGAGCGGGAGACACTGACCGCTCACCGGTCGCGGCTAATTGAAACCTACGATTCTAAATTTTGTCGTTGTCCAAATGAAGTAAGTGTGAAGCGACAAGTATACGAAGAGGACCAGAAGATATCTAACGTTTCTGCACTAGAAACATAATCCATAATCCGATTAGATTCAGCATGATTAATTTGCAAATTCTCTTCAGTTAAGTTAAAGTGTAGAGAAATAAATAATTTAATCAATTTAAGAATATTTGTTTAATTATAATTGCGACGAAATGATATACGATGCAGAGGAAACCGAGCTAATATCCGAAGGGCCCAATGACTCGCGTGATCGTTAATTCCTGATTGTGCGTGTTTTGCTCGACTATACCTGCCAGTGATTTATGAAGGAAATAGCACTACTTCATCCACAATTTGGAACATCCGCTAGTCATCTCGATTTCCGCTAGACTTCCGCCTTGCGTTCTGCTAGTCGTTATGTCTATCACGGGACTTTAAGGTCTGCGATAACGTGCTATTAACTATTAGTCGATTCCAATAGTTCTAACCATACTTTAAATCAATTAATTTTATCTAAATCATAGCTATTCCGCTTTGAAATATATCGAACTATTATAGGACGATTTTTGTTCTGATATTTTGTTAAAAGTATTAACTTATTAAATATAAGTTTGACTTAAGTAATTAAATTAAAACTTAAATTAGTTCAAATAAAACCACAAAATATGGCATTTTTATACGATTTCTTTAATAAATTGACTAATTAAATATTAAATAATCGATTAATCAAACACAAGAATTGATTACGATTATTTCAAGATTGTCCATAAGAAATTTTACGAAATATCATAAACAAATTTTTCGAGTACATTGGTTAGCCATTATTGCTCCGCACGATAAAACCATTATATTTGTACGTGTGTTAGAAGTGTAGGTACGACTAACATAGTGGGGTGTCATCATTCAGCGTTTATGTCGCGACTGTGTGTTAGACGATTGGGATTTTCAAGCATATACCAATTTAGCATCACGCGCGGATCCGTCTAGTTGAGCGGTTTTCGAACCAGGTATACGTGAAGCCGGAGAATGAGATACACAAGTCGAGCGTGATTTACGAGCGGGGGGACTCGTGAGAAAGGTGAAAGTATTTTTTTTAAACACCGATATTTTTATCTGCGGATAATTTAATATTAGAGAAGAGTGACAGGTGCGAGACATTTCATAACGCACGTTTTTTCACGAAATATCGGAGAGAGGCTTCAATCATCAGGGAATCATTGGATATCATCTTGCATCGCCGGTCACGATTAAATAGAATATAATCTCTATTAGTTAGGATACAATGCGCGAAAAAATTAACGCGTTAAAAGCTGTCGGCAGGGATACAGTTAAAACGCATTCGCAATTTAGTACGCTACGTAATCCCCTCACCGCAGCTTTTCATACGCGGGGGGAACACCACCGCGCCACGTGAAATTACCTGACCGCAAAAATCAGGCTTGCTGACCGCGTCCAGTCCTTCCACGCGAGCCCTCTTACGTAAGGCCGCCTGCGTTCGATTAGGATGATGATACACTACTCATCGCACACTCAAATTTCTCGTCGTTCGACGAAATTACGAGCTTGCGAAATATTTCGCGGCGTCAATCGTAGATCACGCGTTTGAGACGCGCGTTTCAGCGCGTCCCACTCGGTCGTAATATCGTAAGTGCCTCTCGCTGTCGATTTCCGAAGTGACCCGTAGAAATTTTTGTTTCGACCAGCTTCACACAGCGACTCGGTCTCGACGGTATTCTACGCGAGGAGATCGATACGTAGCACGAGGCCCGAAGCCAAACCGTACGTCATGTGGCATAAAACATAAGGTTAGCCTTGTACGCGTGCATGTGTACATTCGTGTGCGTCTCACACACGCCGACGCGCACGTGTACGATACACACGAGCACCGTCACGAGCACGTACACCTCGGCTCTGACAGACAATCAAACGCGTATTGCACATTACTCCACACAGGGAATTCACGCATGTATAATCGAGGGACGGGGGAGGGGGGAGAGGAGGAGGTTTCAAGTGCGAGATGCGCGTTAAGGTATCTCCGTGACGGGTTCGCGCGTCGGCACACGACGCAACGTGCGAATGCGCATTTGCACGGGTGCTGTGCATGTCTCTTATACGTGCGTGCGTACGTACGTGCGCACATGTACACGGACGATGACCGTACGAAATCTACGAACTACCGACAGACGCTCCATCGCCAGCAACGCCCACTCTCCTAAAGTTGCCAAGACCTCGGACAATGAGTCCCGACACGACAGCGGCTCTCATTCGACCGGCAACAAAGGCGAATCTCTTGGCAAAACCGATGATCCGAGAACGGAAGCCGACTGAGAGCGGTCTGTACGCTGTGGAAATGAGGTCGGATGCCGGTCTCCTCGAAGCGCAAACAAAAACCGAGGCGCTTCCTATCTACATGCTCGAGTGTGCTCGATGCATTTAACTCTGATTTAGACCTAATTCCGCTACGAGATCGCTACTACGAGCGCGGCAACTTGTATTGTGAATTGTCTGTAACAAGACGAATTCCATTCGGATTCCGTAAGAAAGTACCTCTCTCCAATAGTAAATAATACGATTTTGTCGGTGAACGTATACATTCTCGTTATTAATTTTTACACTTCCGAAAATTAGATATTTGCTACAAACGAATAAAAGTAATTTAACAAAACTGAAATCAAATTTAGCGTATACAATTCTGTATGTACGAGAGACCGTCGGAAAATAACAAAGCCAGAGAGCGATCCATCAGCGAGCGCACCATCGCTCGAAGGAAGTATTCGTTGGGTGCAATTTTACGCACAGCTCTCTAAGGCCACTATGACTTCTTGCGATATTGCGATATTCTTGCTGTATGCCCGCAAAAGGTTGGCACACGCGTCGCTTCTCGGCGCTAAGGGCTATTTTCATGACAGGGGTTGGGGACGCGATACCAGAAGCATCGTACCCTTTCGGTACCATATTACGGCGCATAGCCTGTGTGTGTACCCTATATTACGCTTAATCGCCTCCATTATTTACGGGGGTTGCAGAATACAGCCGAGGCGCCGCCGCGCGTCTGCGATGGTCTCCGCTCGGAATCTTTTTCCGCGTTCGCCAGTTATACCAGCTTTTTGCGTTCAAGCCATTTCAAGGAAAGACCATATCGGTGCCAGCATACAACACAGCTGTTCGAACGTTCACGTAACAAGATATTGGCATATTTATTTTCGCACGTAAAAAAGAACCGCGTCTAATTTGTTTCTATCAATTATTGGCGAAATCTACCGCTGATAAAATTGAAACCTATACATCATTAATCGCAAAACGCATAAACACATTCTGAACGCGTAAAATTGATATCCGTATTTTAGGGAATATCGATTTGATAAAACGAAGGTAGGTTAAGGTAATTTCTTCGAGTCTGAATTATTTTCATAAATGAGAAAAATGCGATTTAAATATATATTTCTAACGAAGTTACTGAATTCTACGGCAAAGATTTACAGTAAATAAATGTCAGTCAGCGGACAAGCATTGCCATGATGTCCTTCGCAACATGTACAAAGAACATTACACAAATCTGGCATGCTGTTCTCTTTGAGGAACAAAAATCAGCGACGAGAAAATCACTCGGAAAGGACAACTCGCTTTGTCGGGAGACCGCGATGTTCTATTTCGGGGATGTTTTCAGGAGAGACGCGACGCGACGCGACACGACGCGACGCAGAGAGAACGCCTCCCCTAAAAAGTCAATTATTTTGCCGGTCTCTGTCTCTTTCTCGCGCTCGCGCGCACACAAATCGGCGCGGGAGATCTTTTTAGCGATGACCGAGGTGTACCAGGCGCGACTTTCACACGTGGGCTTTCCTGCGGGAGCACAGTGTGCGCGCGGTCTAATTATATCTTACTTTGTTTGAGTACAACGCACCTTTCGACACGCACCCGCTGTTTCTCCTCCTCCTCCTCCTCCTCCTCGTTCTCCATGTTCCTTCTGCTACCTTTTCCACGAGCAACTTCGCTGTGCTGGCTCCTCCGCGTCGCCTTCCCCCAAGCGCCGCCGGCGACGATTGGACGCGCGCCAAATCGAACACGATCGCTCGTTAAATCGAGTCGCGATTTACGTAAATTTCCTGTTCCGCCGGACGGTCTCCGTCGCTCGTGGGCGTGCGCCCGCGATGTGATCTCGAACTTGTCCCCACTGAGAAGTATTATTGTAAACGGAAGACCCGGATCAAGGTCTTCCTTTTGCTACATACGTCGCATGGCAGAGTGAAGGAGCATTTTGCTTGAGCTATCGTCCACCTGCTCCAACTTCGGAATGCACGCAAATAAATATTTTCCTTTCTGCACTTTCAGAAGTGCTTTTACTTGAAGAAATATTAACATCGCCTCTATATTCTATCGTTATACTTTGTCGAAGTTTTGCTTCGCACGAAATCCGAAGAGCGAAGCGCCGAAAGCTCTTAATTGTTTCAATTAAAAATATCTAAAAGATATTGTCAGCTTTTTCGAAAATTATATTTATTAATGCATACTAAAAAAAAATATTTCTCTCTAAACTTTAACATATACTGATCTAATAAGCTAACAAACATTTTTTTCTTAGATGTGAACTGAGATCTTTTCGGATTCAGCATTTGATAAAATCCAACTTAATCCAGCGAAAGTCTCATTGATATTCTCCTGAGTGCGTTGTCAAGATCGGTCGGTTATTGGCGAGAAGAAGCGACGACTATAAAATCTCCCGTTCGATCTGCTTTCACCTCCTTCGCCTCCTTCTTCCACCCCGTGAAACACTCGAACGAGCACGCATCCTCGTCTTTCGTTTCGAAAATCCCGAGTGACCTACTACCCCGCTGATTCGCTTTACTACCCCCGCAGGACGGCGTGGTGGCGCGCAATGAAAAAAAAAAGAGTAGCATGGAGTGAGGTACGGGTGTCAGCGATGTGTTGGTGTTGGTGTTGATGTAGGAGGAGGAGAAGGAGGAGGAGAAAGAGGAGGAGGAGGCGGCCGGCGGGAAGGGTTGGGGAGGAAAGGCCGAATCGTTTAACGAGTCCATCGCACGAACGCGACGCGAAATGAGCAGCTAATCGATAGCGGTTCATTGAGTTTCGGCTTCCACGTACGTCGATTCCCCCTCGCTCGGTCTTCACCCCGCGTGCGTCATTCCCTCGCTCCTCCCTCGCCCCTTCGCACACTATGTAGATTTATTGTACGAATCGCGACTAGCGATGGCGACGATATCGCGTATCCATTCGACGCTTGTTTGCAGTATCTCGATTTGTTGGAAATGCAAATTTTTGCGAAACTCGCGGGCAATTTTAACGCAGTAACGTGATTTAAACTTGCAGACTCACAGACTTAAAGCTCTAACTTACAAACTAGTTGGTTAACTCAAACATTCGATTCAACTTACTCTGTCAATTCTCTCCCCTGATCTATAGAAAGGTAATTACTCTTGTGCACGTTTACTATAGTTTTTTTTCAGGACGATTGTGAATTTTAAAGACGATTCGCACATTCTTCGTTCTGCGATACTTAAAATATAATATCGAGAAGATTTTGAAAAAATGACGCTAATTCTTCCGATTCGAAAGCTATTCTAATTTTCTACTAATTCCTTCAGTTTCTAGGAAGCGATTGGTCTTATGTCCAGTCATTATATACAGCTTCTTCGGGAAGCGAGCTTCTAATTCGAAACCGGTTCGTCATTAGTCGCTATTCCAATAAGATAACGATAAAAGAGATACGCCTAGGCGAATCGATAACATAAACTGGATTAATGCAGTACTTTTTTCGAGGACTACTTTATGTGGCTATTTAATCGGTGGCAGCCACCGCTTAAATATCAACGCGTTTTCTTAACATGCGCCTATTAATTTATCCGAGGCCGAGGATTCTTCAAACTTTCTTTATTCTCTTTTACATAACTTGTTCTTCATACCTCGAATCTTAACATTAAGCTTTTTTCGAAGGCGCAATATCAACGCCTTTTGAATGAATTATCTGACCTGTGTTCAAGCCTTATCCGTACGCGTGCACTCGAAAGCCATCGCTAGCGCGGCGCGGCCCGGCGCCGCGCCACCCCTGCCCGTCGTATCTCTTTTTCTCTGTCTGACCCGGCGCGGATCACCACATCACCCTCTGCGTCCCTCCTTGCCGGCCTGTGTCAATCGTCTCTTTCACCCCTACCTTTTGTCCGCGTGATACTCTCGCCGACCGAAGCGCGGTGCGGCGCAAGCGGGGACAACCGCGTGCTGCACGCCGACGCATCAGCGTAATAGCGGCGACGAGATGCAAGGGGAGGAAAAGGTCACGTGGGTTATCTGGCCGTTCCGTGCGAGAGCGTGTGCGCGTCTTACGTGGTGCATCAGTCGACACGGCGACTCCGACGAGTCCGTGGCGGTTTAAATATAAACGGCGACGCGTTCGTCCGCCGCCGCCGCCGCCGCCGCCGCCGCCACCGCGATTTCTTTCCGGCACACCTCGGGTACCGGATGCGGGTCACGCATCGGTGGGTTTCTTCGCTGAGGGGGTCCAGACCAAGCCACGGGTTCCATTTTTACACGCGGAGAATTAATAGGAGCAACGAGAGAGGGACAGAACACGCACTATCGACATCATTGCGGAGCTCTCGTTTCTCGATAACTCACGTCTCGAATTTGTCAATGGGTTCATTCGTTTCTCGCGATTTCCATATTTTCGCAACAGTCGAAAATACACGCTGTACCGCAAATCGCGCGAACAAATTTCAGGATATGTATTTATTGCCAATAAAGCTACCTTGAATTCCTTTTCACTGAGATGTCTATTTTACGACCATTCAAATTGATATCTGTTACACATTTTCTACTATTTAAAATGATTAACTAGAAATGTTTACATATCCTTTTCTTGCCAATTCTAAACAGGACAATCTACAAGATTTATTTCGCCGCGCGAGGGTGGCTGCGTTGCTGCTGATAATTTCAATTCATATTACTCGTAGGTAGGAATAGTATCCGGCTGGGAGCGTATTGCAACGCGTAGGTGGACGCTGTACGCGTTGTCATTTCTACGGTTTTATCGCTTTCATGCGTTTTGTTCACCGTCGATTTATGTCGTCTCGGCATCACGCGTTTCTGTCGTGCAAGCTACCACAATAATTCGAAAGCGCTCTCTCTCTCTCTCTACCTTCTCTCCCTCTCTCTCTCTCTCTCTCTCTCTCTCTCTCTCTCTCTATGATCGAGCGACGCCGCGTTAAAAGTTTCTGGATACGCAGGAAACCGAACACCCCGTAACGACGACCTTGAATACTCTCCCGCGCGTGCGCCCGCGTGCACGCTCGGAGATAGTTCGTTAAACCAGGAATGTGTAGGACTTCGTTACGGAGTTCCGCTTTCATTACAGATCGCTCGAATCTCGTCAATGACTTAAAGCCGAAGAGCGGAGACGCGCCAAGGAAACTCCAACGAGGAAACTTTCGTCTCGTACTTTCTTATTGGATATTTAGTCTCGTTAATAACTCAGCTCCGCGCGCTAATTCCACGCAGGTGTTCTTGCTATTCAGATAGGAATACGCGACGTAATAAATACGTCGCTGTCGAAAACATTTGCCTTGACAAGATCTTTAATGATTTTTTAAATAATTTGTACGTACATATATATGTATATATAAAATTCGCAGGCCGACAATTATTTCCAAGTGTACTCGTAAAAAAGATTCTTTTGAAAATAATGAGGGGTAAAAGTAGAATAGATTTAGAATAACAACATAAAATGGAGAATTTTAGTAATTACACGAAGACACGTTTCTTGAGTTCGGCGTTTGCACAAAGGCATAGGCGGATGTACATTCTCCTAGCCTCCAATGTCGACCTTAGCAATGCAATTTGCTCTCCCCCGCACCAGTCGTCTCTTTCTACAGCTCTTTATTTCCACCCGACAAAGGTCCGATAATTAATCCGGGCAATATCCATCTCCCTATTTTACGCGTACGTGCCATAGGTTCATGAACTAATCCAGGCAGTTGTCTCATCTCGATATCACGCCTACCTATTAATACGCAAAGATTATTAGCTCCGCGATCGCTTCCGGGTAGCATGACTTCGCAACGGTTAAGCGAAAGGCGCTCGAAAGCCGCTCGGTGCATCGTGCGATCGCCCACAATTATCGACGACGATCCGCTGGAAATGCATACGTCCCACGTGCTCTAAGCAACCAGCCAGTGTTTCAATAACGCCCCAACCGACCTCGTCGCCGTCCCCTGTCTCTTCCTCTGCTTGCCTGCCTGCCTGCCTGCTTCGTGCACCTCCGTCGCGTTGAAACGCACTATCTAGAGGCCGAGCGCGCGCGTGTATATGTGTGCATATATATGTAGGCATGGTCTGTGTACGTGGTTACGCGGGGGCCTGGCCCCTCCAGGTCTCGGGCTGTACTCACATGTGAGATCCGACGATCCAGCGAGCCAGGCCTGCTGGCCTGCCAAGGGAATATTATACTTGGCGATGACGCGTACACGCCACACGAGGAGGCTATCTCGACGAGAGGCTCGGGTAGGTAGGGAAGGAGGGAACGGTGGGACAGCAGGGGGGAGGCTAGGGTGCGCCGCAAGGATGAGGCAAAAGGTGGAGAATATACGAGTTGAGAGCGAGAGAAAGAAAGAGAGAGAGAGAAAGAGTAAGGGGGAATACAGGCGCTGAAGGTTTAATCAGAGGGGGCTATCGACATCAATCTTTCCTCTCGCGCGCTTTCCAGCGAACGTCGGGGTCGTGAATTGGTGGTGATCTTGCCAAAGATCTTGCGCGTGCAATCTGTGTCTTTGTGCGGAAGGACTTTGCGCAACAACGTTTCGATAGTATTTCACGAGGATGAGAATAGGTGTTGACGCGTGCGGTAGTTTCTATAAAAGAAAAAAAGAGTCAAATCAAATGATCGTGACATTTATGGAACGAGGCGATGAAAGGTCTGCCACTAATGATGAAATAAGAACTCTCAATTATCGTCGACGAAAAGGTAGTCCGAGCGGTATTCCCGAGATAGTCGACGATCTAAGTATAGATGAAGCGTGTCATATGTATGGGATTAATCTTCTCCATAGGGAAAATAGACAATTGTATGAAAAATGTTGACATCCGTTCCAGGAATATTCCACCTGTTTCAGAACAATATACAAGTCCGAAACGGGATCTGTAGTATCAAATCCAATTTCTGGCTATACGAGTCGAATGATCGACAAAATTGGTTTTTAATTAAAACGCGAGAAATTTGTTGAATAGCCTTTTCTAGATATGTATTGATGTTATAAATCCTTTAAGTTACTAAAACTTTTGAATTTATCAGTAACTGTCCTCACATACGATTGATGACAAATTCTTTAAATACAAACAGTATAAACGAATGTGAATATAAATAATGTTCACGATAGTTTACTTGAGCAATCTCCGTTTTAATCTGAAAATCGTCGCGATTATAATATATAATTCAAAATTCTGTAAAAAAGGGAAGAAAAAGAAATATTTTGTATTTGTAATCTGAAAGTTATAACATTTAGGATAAAATTTCAACACTTATCTAATATTTTCAAAATTTTAATAAGTTTTGTCTCGACAAAGTGTACAAAATGTTTGTTTTCTTGTAGCATGAATTTCCGAGGTGTATAAAGATAGCCGGTACAAATCAGGCATTATTGTCAGTCGTATGGCAAAGGACAGACGCATTTTCCAACCGTGACACATACGCTCCAGTAACATTTCTCGACGGAAGGTGACTGTCCTTGAGCTGGTTGTCCGAATGACAGGCCAGGGCGAGGCGAGGAAGAGGCGGTGGTGAAAGACATCTTGAAAAGGGATCTCGAAACAGGGAGTCGAATCAAGCGCAAGTCTCTCGTCCTCTTGCTAATATCGTTTCGACCTTGTTAAGAAAAACCCCGCAATTCTCACACACGAAGCGGTACATACTCATCGCCTTGTGCGTTTTCTCAGCGTGATGTTACGAGCGTGATATCGAGTCTAAAACACTCGCGAACACCCGCTTCTCGCTCCGTAATTCACATCGGCATAACTTCTAATCACCTGTCGTGCTCTCGCGCTACTAGAGCCGCCTGCCTACCGTTCTACGCTGTGCGCTAATTAGATTGAATGGCGCTCGCATTAGCGCGGCGCTTGTTATTGACCGACATTAATCCGCGAGATTGAGCCATCCATGACACTTTTCACTCGACCGAACACTACGGAACGCGATCTATATGGCCGAAAGGGGGAGGAGGGGGCTCAATCGCCTCTCACCGTCCAATCCATAAACCGAGAGAGCTACCTCCGTTTTGTACTTCGCTAATTGCCCTTGAGGGGGATCGGTTTCCCAGAGACCAATAAAGAACCCGTCTCTTTTCTCTGCCCCTCCCCCCCCCCCTATTCCCCCACCTGATCGTTCTCCTCTCAATCCCTTTCCTCTATTCTCTTTTTCTTTTTCTCTATTTATCTCTCTCCCTCTCTCACATTCTCTCACTCATTCACTTGCTCTCTTTCTTTCTCCGGTCACAGACCAAACAGGACGGCCAGAATGAGTATAACCATCGGAGGAAAGGAGAGAAAGAGAGAGAAGCAAGCAGCTAGAGTGCCGTTTTATTTTGGCATGCTGCGAGGAAAGGAGGATCCTTTTTATTTCTCCCACAGCACTGGCGGCTACGCTCTTGGTTCGCTGTAAGGTATTCTATGATGGTTCGTCGGTTCCAACGGCGCCCCTGCTAAATGGAATACGACCGGAGGCTGGTTGAAAAGAGATAAAGAGCGCTGCTGTGGAAGAGCAGAACAGAAAGAGAAAGAGAGAAAAAGATAGAGAGAGAGAGACAAAAAGAAGAAAACGAAGACGTAGAAGAAGAAGACGAAGAAGAGAGGCGACGACGGTGGGAGAGACCCCGTGTATATAACTCTCCCCCTTTCAGTCCCCCGCCGTCCCCTTCTAGTTCGGCTACACTTCCTCCTCCTTCCAGGGCCACTCTTGCCCCCATTTCCCCTGGCATTGGGGATTTTTTTGAGGGCTCGTCCAAGAGAGCACGGAACCCGAGAGAGGCGGCTCGTAGTCGCCAGGCTACCAAGCGTGAGCAGACCGGCCACTCTCGGACCGAACCCACACCTACGGCTCGAGGTCGATACACGCTTCTCCGCTTCGCTTTACTTATTCGCTCTGTAAGGGAGGACACGGTATCCGACCGAGCGACCGTAATGAGACACGCGCGAGCGCGAGCAATGGAGCGAAAATCGAATTTGGCTTCACTGGGCCCGCGGTAAATAAATGAATCAATTAATACTGATGAATCGGAAAACTGAAAAAAGATTGTAGAAATCTTATTTTGCGAGTCGTTTAATATAAATAGAGCTTCTTTTTTAGCTTTTCGTTAGATAATTTAATGATTCAGACTTACAAGAAAAATTTTAGATAAAAATAACACTGATAAAATTTATGTGACTAAAGATTTTTTCTCTGTTCTTGCTAATTTATAAAAAGAAAGAACAAGTTTCTCGGAAATAAAATTCCATTTTGCAGATTCGAAGATCTACCAGTTCTTGTTTCATGATATTATCTGCTTGTATTATACAACAGGACAGTTCGTCGAGCATGGTTCACGGATATACGAGGACCGTTTAATTAAGGAAGTGCGCGCGAGAAGCGAGACATCATACCGCACGAAGTTCTCCCTTGCTCCGGCTTTCCGTACGTTCGAGTCCAACGCTGGGCACATCTGTACGAGCATACAGCCCACGTTGGCTTTTGTACAAGAGCAAAACAGAAGGAGAGAAGAGCACGAGGAGAGTGAGAGAAGCCAAGAAAGTGGCGTCAAGGGTGGGGTGGCGGTTGTTGAGCGGGTGGGTCGCGGACGCGAGGCGAGGCCGGAGGGAAAGGGGGGAGGAGGGTGTAGTACATTGGAAGAAGCAGTAGTGGTTGGACGGCAGTGGGAGAGAACCGACAACTCTCGGATTGAGAAAGGGAGAAGATACTGGCGAAGAAGAGTCCTGCGAGGGGAGAACAGAGAGGGGAAGAGAGGGGGAGTAGGGCAGAGCAGAATCAGAGAGACGGTAGAAGTGGGAGTCAAGAACCCTACAAGGAATTAAGAGCTTATTCGTAACAGGCACCGTGATGAAGATCCTATACTTCCAGAGAGAGAAAGAGAGAGAGAGTGCGCGTGAGAGATAGAACGACGGAAGGGGGAGGAGAAGCAAGAGAGAAGGAAGGACGAAACTACCTCGACTCTCCCACACCGAGGATCTTTGGAATACCAATCAAGCGGCTAATGCGTTTGGCCATGCGGGCGTCCAATTGCTCTCAACGAGCCGACCCGCGTCGAACTTTCGATCTTACCGATATATATACCGGGCAAACTTCCTGCAAGTACATCGTGATGCCAGATACCTACTCGTTAGAAATCAGATGCCGGAATCTAAAAGTATACTACTGCTATATAGGTAGATACAAGAAAATTTAGCACGATCCGCATCTCATAAAGCTATTCAGCCTCGATATCGTCTGTTTAAAAGTGGGATACGTTTTCGAAAGGTCACCTAAGTAATATTACTCATTAAAAGCTTAATTTCCGTCTCTGTCCGATGCGAGTCTGGGGGGGGGGGGCATATTGTTATACTTTAAAACTAATTTACCTACTGCACCGATATCGTTTAAAAACTGATAGTTGCTAAAAAAAAACATAAAAATGCATTAGTTTTGAAATATCGCATTTTGCTTTCATACTTCGCGACGTGCGGCATCTCGAATCTCGTCGTCGATTCCACGAGTTGACGAATCGGCGAAGCGAACGAATCATTCCAAAGCGGCGAACGCGCTAAATAGGAAACGCGGCGGGGCGCTATGTCAGCGCTCGTTACAACGCCTCCATGTGAAGAGGCTCTTTTCGCCGCCGCGCCGAGAGATAACTGTCGCATAAACGGCGAGATCACGGGGCAGTTCGCGAGAAATGATCGGTGTCGCGGAAGCATAACAGGTTGCGAGTTACGACGGAGGCTTAAACTTTTACTGGTTCAGAAAGCGTCAGCGTCTGGGATCGTTTTTGCTCCGCCATGCGTTCTCTCTTCTCCCTTTCGTCGACATCGGTCCGTTCGTCCCGCTTTTCCGCAGCGTCACCCATCTAACTTCCGTCGTCATTCTTTCAAGTCAAAATCCACGCGTTTTACGTCCCACGTTTTTGTTTTCTCTCCGCATTTTTTTTGTTCCACAACATCGGTGAAAATTGAGCAAAACGGAAAGAGGCAAAACTCTGTTCTGCATGCACCACCACCACCACCCCTCCCCCCACGTCTGAGAACGGATTCGGATAGAGCGGAGGATAATATCAGCAGTCTGCGAGAAGCGTGACAGTGGGTGGGTGAGGCGCCTTAAACCGGCGTAGCAGGGAGATTTTATAGGAGTTTATCTTCCGGTGATGGGAATGAAGCCGTTCAAAAACGCTGGCGGTTATCGTGGCAAGGAGACGAAGATGAGATGTATGTGTGTGCACATATATAGGTATATATGTGTGTGTGCGCGCGCATTCTGACTCACAAAAGAGAGAAAAATACACGAGAAAGGGTTGAAGAGGGAAACGCATCGAACGCGAGAAAGGAGGTATTCGATCAAAGCTGCACGTGCGAATTAACTTTGCGAAACTCTGCAAAAATATGTAGGTTTAATAACGCGGTTTTCTTACACGATGTGTGGCGATAACCATTCATGCGGATTACCTTCGTACAAATCGAGGTAAAAGTATAACTAAAACTCGTTTGTCAAGAAAAATATCGAATGCGTTTCAAATATTTCTTTCTAATTTTCGATACAAAGAAGAGAGTTACATTGTTCGATCGATTTTGAATTGGTAATTTCTGTAAATTAAAGAAATAATTGTTTAAATCCTGTAAAGAGGATAATATCTTTACAATCTTCGTACTATAATCATTTAGCGTAGCATGAAACGTAAATCTTTCATTCGAGTTTCTCTCCGCGTTTCGAAAGATAAAAATTATATTAGCAAAAATTGGTGCAATCGATACGCAATGTTAGCGAGATTCGGCAAATATGGGAATCTCGGAAGAATTCGATTCGTAATTCTCTCGAATTAGTGATATCACAAACGTGGAAGAGCAAAGTGACGGCGCGAGTACGGTTTTTCCTGCGTACGGTTTTTTACCATGCATGTTAATGAAAAGAAGGAAAACAACGATGACGACGACTACGACGACGACGACGACGACGACGACGAAAACGACGACAACGACAAGCAGAGTGCAAGAAGAAGAGTGCACGCTCTCTGCTCGCGGGGCAAAACGCGACTGGAGAGAACGAATCGGAGCGGCATGCTATGCGGGAGAACCAAATAGAGCAGGGCGCGTGCTCGAAACTGGGCGCCGCTCTATCCTCTTCTTTTCCCACCTATTTCTCGCGCCTATTCACCCTATCGCCTGTTTTCTCCCCGTTCCGCGACGAGGGGGATGCTTGGACCACGCGTGTACGCGACCAACGCGTTCCTCTTCAGCTTCAGTTCTACCGTCAGGTGATATCGAATGCCGTGTCAACGGGACACATGCTCGATCCGTTATGAATTTCGCGACGTTTAACGCATTCGCATTCCGTACGAGTGTCTTCTTTTCAGTGCGGAGAGACGGATGATCGTCCTTGACGAAAGACCGATCGCGGACTTGTAATTAATTCTTGACAATGAAATCCGCGTTTCTTGTTCTGCAAATAATCCATAGCTATATTTCCACGTTTCCGCGATAAAGCAATTAGAGGCGTCGTAAGTTGCACATTTTTAATACTGCAACCGTTGGCCTTGCGTGGGCATGAAGTTCCGCGAAGATCTCTCGGATATCGGAAACATGCCACATGGATGAAAGTTTACACGATGAAAAGACGCCCTCGTTGAACCTCTAACAGCACTCTATCGTAAAACTCCGATAAATTTTACAAAACAAGCTCGCGTTCGTCTCGTCAATCTATTAATCATTATCGCGAAACGTCATCGCTAATCCGCGATTATTGATCCAAAGTGGATCACGCGAGCGATCGAGAGACAATCTCCTAGTTTTATTCCGGACAACAAAATTGAATTGTTACAGTTGACGCGTTCGCAAGAAACGTCAAACCTCAACACCTCGAGATTCATCATCATCGTAAAACAAGATGATTGTCCTTGCGGCGCACGGCGCGGCGTCTCAGAGAAGTTGCGAAATTCGTCGAGATGAGTCGTGTTCGCGTTTGTCGAAAGATCGCATCGAGATACGTGTCGAGGAAAGGACAGATTCCTCGTTTAATTTTTCGTCCTCCAAGGATACGCGTGATATCGCGCGGTTACACGAGAGTGTAAGTTCGACGAGAAACATTCGCCGATATATAAGTCGACTGAGAAAGGAAAAGAAGAGAGAAGAAGAGAGGTTCGCATGACGTCATTCACCGGCGTACGTTTCCAAAGTGGCGAAGTCCAGGTTGCGTCAGGGAGAGACCGGCGGAGAGCCGATCGTTGGAGGAGCTCTTCTGATCTGGAAAGCAAATGCGGAGGAGGAGAAGGAGGAGGAGGAGACGTCGGTAGGAGGACGACGGGGTCACCGTCAGCGGGATAACCTCACACGTGTGCGCCCCCGAAAAAAGAAGAAATAAAAAGACGATGACGATGGCGGCGACGGCGGACGAATCCAGTGGCGTCGACAGGAAAGACGTGCACTTTGCCAAGTCTTCGTTGCGCTTCGCCGTCCAAAGACGACGTGAAAGTGCGGACGTGAATCGATGAGAAGCGAACGAATTATTTATTCTCTGTGATCTCGTTTAGAAATAACTCCTGCTTGGAGAAAAATATAAAAATTGCAATCCTCTTTTAATTTAAATCATCTATTTGAAGAAAAAGAAATACCGAAAATGATTTCGTAATTTAATTTATCGTACTTTATTCGTATATATATATATTTCTTTTAATTGTATAAATAGTATCAAAAATGTTATTTATTTTTTCCAGTCTACCTCTGGAGTCATTTCAGATACAATCGCCGCGTATTAGCGAATAAAAATTACTTCACCGATAAACACGATCAAGATTAGGCGTCACAAAAACTTCTGTCACACGGTAACTTGAGAATTCGGAAAGTTACAATTAAAATGCAGCACGATTGGGAGTAGCGTCGTCGGAGTCACAGGCGACCACGGTATCCGGCGTGGCCGGTTGGCTACCTTACTTGACCCCTGCGCAACGAGGGACAATTGGGTGTAACAGTCTCCCATTCGTCTGTCCGTCCGCCCGTCCCTCCCATACGTGTCGCCCCATACGTGTCCGTGTTTCTCTGAATCCTCGGCCGTGTAACACATCTATTACTCCCGAGGCGTGTGTGTCGTCGGACTGTATACGCACGCATACACGTGTGCATCACTGGCTTCCACCGAGGGGAAAAATCCAATGACGACGACGACGGCGACGAAGACTGTGACGACGGAGATCCCCATTGCGTGCGTTAACCAAGATCATCGGAGTATCGAGCGTGAAAACTATAGCTCGTTTAATATTCCAGTCATTATCCTGCTAACAGGTTTTCTATGATCGATTACTTGAGCAGAAGACGATTGATTTGAAATAAAAATTTAAGAAAATTTAGACAAGACAGTGGGGCGAATTAAACGGTAAAAGTACACCGGGGAGGGAAAATAAAAGCGCACTGAACGAGGGCGTAGCGTCGGTAATTGCCGGCGGCCTTGAGACCCGTTCACCGTAGGAGCCTACGTATATTTATGCGACGCCAGATTTGGTAGGCAAATGAGTCGAAATTGAGAGTCGCCCGGTATACCGAATTGGCCGAGGGGAGAAGAGAGAGAGAGAGACTGAAAGGAGGGAGGGAAGAAGGATCGGCGACAGGCGGTCGAATCGCGACGGCCGGTAGGTGTTTTGCCCCGGTTAAAACACATAGCAGAGAGATCACCGGTAGGCCACAATCATTTCCCCATTATCCAAAGAGCTACCCAGAAGAGGCAACTAAATCGACCACTCGAGCGAGCGTTCTCCGCGCGAGCAATCATCCTAACGGGCCCAATTCGGTCCTCCTTTTACGTCGCGGTCGGTGCGACCGTCCCGTGTTCCGGGTCCTCGACGAGCTTGACCTTTTCTTTATTCCCATTGCGTTGTTTAATTGCTTTAAGTATTTTTTGATTTATCACGAGTTATTTCATATTTCTGAATCTATCTTACGAAAGACGTTTCGTGACGAATTACATTTTCTTATTGCAAGCTCAGAAATCCTACATTAAAAAAAAAGGATAAATCAGATAAATCATCTGTTCAATAATTTTTCTAATGATTGTAATATTATGACAACTCGGCGCAAATTGGAATCGATCGACTAATGATTTGTTTTCTTTCGGTCTTTTTATATCATTATTAACAGTGTTTTCATTGAAAACAAAATTATTACTCGATTCTATACGCATTACATTGAAATTTTATGTAATAGTACCTTAGTAATCAATATTTAATGAAAATTAATATTTTTAATTAAATTCATTTTAAAATTATTGATACGTATGTATATTTCCTAATTGAATAACGTTAAGAATGGTCGCATTTATAAATTCTTGTGGAAATTGGATTACTTCAGAAATGTCACCGAGAAAAACAATCTCGGAGCCTGATAGACTCGTTCTCGTTGTTCCAAAGTGACAATCTCGAAAGAAGCTGGGTTTTTTGACTCGAGAATCTCTCATTAGTCGCGGCTTCGACGGGTAATTCAGCATCTTCACTTGTCAGAAAGACAAAAGACAATCGTCTCGAACGATCTCGCGGCGCGGCGGTGTCCGGCCGCGGCGCGGCGCGGCGCGGTGCCGGTTGACGTTGATTGGTCGGACACCGGCTACTGGTCCCGGTTGACCCCTAACCCCGGCAACTCGCTCGCTTTTATCATCTGGAATTGCTGTGTTGGTGGCGAGTTGGTACAACACAACGCAGCTCCCGCCCGCGGTGGCCTCGTCGTCTCCTCTCGTTGTACACGCGCGCGTAACCGTGTACCACATCGCATCTCCTCGTGGAGCCGAGGCGGCTGCACGGTGGGAGCGGAATTCTGTGCGGAGCGACAAACAATTGCCGCCAAGTGGCTTAATTGCAGCCAACTAAACAAATGTTCCAACCGTAGCTGCCCGCCGAGAATGGCGCTCGCGAAGAGCGTGGCTCTCTTCTCTTATGCCCCGCTGCCCTTCTTTCCCTCCCCTTGCTCCGCGGCAATTCCCTTTCATATGTTGTTCTGCATGGTTCAACATGTCTCTTCCCTCCTTGGAAGAGAGAGAACTTATCGTTCCGGAGTCACCGAGGGCTTTAAGTGGAAGAGGAGATTCTCCGTTCTTCTTTTCTTATCCCGACCGTCACGCGTTCCCGCGAGTGAATGCGTGCGCGTGAATCGAGGCGCGGTTCGCGGTTGTTGTGTTAACGAGATGTGACCTCGGTGACAAACGTTGCAACAGAATTCTCATCTCTCCGAGATCATCTTCGAGATCGCAATGAGGTAGCCGTAAGCCGGAGAAGCAGCAGAATCGTTAACGCTCGACGCATCCAGGGGAGTCTTAAACGGCGCGACTACTCTCGGCTCCGTTTTAATACTCCGCTCCTTCCGCTCGCTTCTGTCTTTTGTCCTCGTGCTTCATGCCTGGAAGACGCCGGGATCGTTTCTCATTCGCCGCAGTCGTCGTAGGTGTATATACGGCCGGTCGGTTGCGCGCGCGGCGAGATTCCCATTTATCAGGGTACATCCGCCGGAAGTGGGGCGGCCCCCGTGCGTAGGTGAGATGGAGAGAAGAAGCGAGAAAGAGAAAAAGAGAGCGCGTGGTCTGCGGGAGAAGCGGGAAGACCGAGGATCTTTGTTTATTAATACCTGCGACATCATCGGAGTCCTTGGGCGCGGCAAATGAAATCAGTATGATACCGATATGCGTTCAGATTTCGACGTTCACATTCTATCATCTTACTTATGAATCATCACTCTTTTGAACTATATTTTGAACAAAATTTCTATTTTTGTTCTATGTATCCTTATTTTAATTAACTGTACATTCGTAAACTATTTTAGAGATCAGTCTGATTTATAATGCATCAAAGAGATGTATACGATAACGTAACACATTCAAGTATTATTCCAGTACCGTTTGTCGGACGACAGAGTTCCGCGTGTACCGTGAATTCCACACAACTTCCTATATCGCCCTGTCGCCTCCGTGTCCTTGTCGTAAATTAAACGCAACAATTCGCAGATATTGTGACTCGTAACGATCGTATCGACGGTATCAATTACTAGAATACCGCTGCGGAGCTCAATCCGTTCGTCGCCGATCGACTCCTTCCCAGAAGGTAACCCGCCACGATTATCTTTAATGGCAAACACCTTGACGGTGTACCAGGCCGAGCCGAGATCGACTGCGGTGGGATCGAGACCTCCGGGACAAGCGCGCGGCACGGTTGATCGCGAGGCGATTCTTGAAATCCGCAAAGGCGGGGCCTTAGATCACTAGAATCTGTCGGGGTTTTCCCACTGAGATCAAATTGCGATAGAAGTTTTATTTTCCACTTACATTTCTATTTTATCTTCAGGTTTATATATCGAGTTTTATTTGTACTTTCCTATCTGGATCTTTATCTCCCCTCTCATCCGACTCGGTTCGGATTATAAAGAAAGAGGACTCATTATAATCGATAGATATCTATAGATACTTCCGCGACCGGGTCCGCGAAAATCATGCTATATTAAATTCTTAATGAAAGATTCTTAAAATAACCTTCTACGAGTGCGTAGCTGGAAATCAACGGTGCAGCTAGTGGGCGGGAAGGGGAGAGGAAAGTGTGAGAAAGAGAGAAGCGGAGCAAGACGCCCAGCCAATAAATTCCACCGATTATTAAATAGATTCTGTGCCCGCCTTCTAATATACCGATGGACCTCTCTGAATGCACCGTCCCATCAATTCGTTTTGCCCGAAAAAAACATAGCTGATACTTAAAGCAAAGTGTGGAAATAAAGATTGAGACCAAATATTCGGTATTCATATTATGAAAAATGAGTTCACTAATGTATGTCAAGTGAAATGTACGTAAAAATTAAAAAGTTGTTTATATATGTAGATGAGTAAATTCACTAATTTGTAAATTATAATTATATAATTAGCAATTTTAAGTTTAATGCGTTGTTAATATATAAACGAAATCATATTGACATAAATAAAAGCGATGTGAATAAAATTCGCGATGTTTCGGGCTATCCAAGCGCTTTGCTCGTTCCAACATCCAATAGCGCTCTAACGTAACTGTAAAACCGTCAATGTGCAGTATAAAGTATATTTTCTTATCGTAGAATATCCTCCGCAAACGTTTCTTTCCCCTCCCCCTCCCCCTTCACGCACGCACACGCATGCAGAAGATGACCATTCATCTTGAAAAAAAAGCGCGACGCGACATTTCGTCGCGATTGGATCTCATCCTCACACTGCCTCTCGCGATTTCCACGTGAGCGCGAACGCCGCCGGGCTCGTCGGAATTTCTCAGTTACATCATCAAAAGTTTTTACGGCGCCGCGCGCACACCGACACACATGCAGGCGCGTACGCGCTCTCGCACGCCTATGTCCTACAAGCCCGCTGGACAAAGTTGTGGCCGGTATCAATTGGCCGTGCTCTCCGCGTTGTATACCGGTCGACCTTCTGAAGTTGCAACACGAGACCTGACACAGATAGGAGAGAGACTGCGCCGCCGCTTGCGCCTGCTGCAGCAATACACAGCGCGAACCAGTCGGCCCAGGCATCGCACAGGCTAACGTAGTGCATGCCTTGCGAAACTGCCGGCAGGCCGACCGGCCGGCCGTTCGTTTCAACGGGGGAAAACCCCGTTAATTTCGTCGGGATAAAATCAATCAAAGTGAGATAAAATCACGCCGCTAGAGCCTGGAAGATCGCCACGATTTGCCGCGACTACGAGGATCGATTAGAGCCGCGCGCGCGGGAGGCGATGCCATATCACGGAGCAGCGCGAGGAACGCTTCGCGCTGCTCTTTTCGATGAAAAACGACCCGACCATATAGAGGTTGATCCTCTGTCCGACGAACCTCGGCCTTATTCCCTCAAAACGACCCTGACCACTCGATCTCGGCCAGTGGCGTAAAAAGAGGATGATTTTTTGAGAACGAGCCGTGTAGAAAATCGCTTTGACGTTAGGAGTAATGTAACAGTTACATTTTGGGAAATGCTATCTGATATAGTAAAATTTATTGTATTATCGTAACGTTGCTGCAATAAAAGTAGAAGTTTATTGGAAAAGATGATTATTTGATGGGTTAATTCTCCGTTATAACGATCCGTTATAATATAATGACTGTTATCTATGCACTTACTACATTTATGCGTTATTGCGAAAGGAAGCTATGTCAGAACATTTTTTGACACGCGCGATAATTAATAATTTCCTAATCCACATAGAGTTAATTGCGTTTCTGCGTTCATCATTTCTCGCTTGGTCGACGATCCTATTTCGCCGGGCCATGTTCAGAGAAGATCTTTGTACACGCGTATATGGCGCGGTGCTTAAGCCGGAGACAGACTGACCGCGTTAATCGTGAAAGGGTTGAGAGGCTCATTCGCGCTACTGATCTGAGATTCTCGACGCGCGTCACCTTCGCAACGCGCGGCTCAACGCCGAGGCGTAAGCAATTTGCGTTTCGACGAATCGCGAGTCGCCGCCGGCTCTTGATCTGGGACAATAAAGTCCACGGTCTTCCTGTGGGCGTATGGTAACGCGGATAGCCTTCGATAGCTTCTTCTTGACCGTATGTCTTATGACGCGACGCAATGTGGTAAGAACTTACGAATTCTAGTGAATTTTTTTATTTTTATATAAGGTCGAATATAGCGTAAAGTATAAGTAAATAATGATTAAGGAATATTATTAATAAATTAAAAAGGAAACAATCATTAATGAATGACTTCAATTAATAAAATACTTTGTTTCAATTTATAATTATGTAATGATTAAATGATTACATGACAAAAATAAGTACGAATTTTTTCGTTGTCACATATTCGGCACTTATTACGTAAACTTTGGCTTAATCAAGGGCAAATTTGCTCAAACATTCTCTCAAACATGTTAATATTTGAAGAAAATTTTTACAAAAGTGTCATGGACATTGCATAGCAAGACTAAATAAGACCGCGAAGCATCTGGCCCTGCGTAACGATGCGGTCACGTCCGCGGCTGCGTCCGCGCGGTATTATCATAACGGGTAGTTGCGGAAAATGAGTTTCACGAACTTTTAAACGCGTCGCCGAGAGTTTTGTCCCGTTCGCTTTCGTAGCCGCGCAGCCTAGGGCGAAACCGTTGGACCGCTATAGCACGACTACGAATGGAAAACGCTTCAGTACCTAACGGTGGCTTTCTATCTGTTGCAGGAGAACATCTCGACCCCGGAGCCCACCGACATATCCGAGGACGATCACTACCCAAGTGAGCAAAACCTTTCATTATCTATATCTATCCCGTGGCATAAACCTTGCCGTGCCCCTCATAGTCGGTGTCGGAGAGGTGTCCCCCGCCGAACCTTCACCCGGCTGAAGATTACGAGATCGTAGTCCTTACGAAACAAGGTGCAGAGGCGTATACTTGCCGCGTGCGTGCGTGCGTGCATGCATGCGTATGTGTGAGCTGAGTTTTTATCGTTTTTCGAGTGCGTTTCTCGTATGGAAGAACCGTCCCTCGTGTCTTTTTCGTATCTTCGCGTCGTCGCGGGGTCAGGTCGCAACCGTTTTGGGAATCTGACCCGAATTCTACGACAACGCCGCACGTTTTTACATTATTGAACCGTGTCCTGAATGATTTAAACCTCACTCCGACTGCTGCCGGCGCGACGCGCGGCCGGTTCTCCGCCTCGCCCTTTCTCTTTCCCTCTGTCACCCCCCCCTCTCTCTCTCTCTCTCTCTCTCTCTCTCTCTCCTCGTCGGTTTGTTCGCCGGCTAATAAATCTCTGCTCTCGTCATCGCGCGGCCGAAGCGCCCGTCCGTCGTGTGTCACCGCTAATTCCGCCGCTCGGATGAACAAACGGAACCGTGCCCGCGCGATACGCTAGAAAATCTGCGGATTGTCCCTTTGAACTCTCCGGTCCGATTACATGCGGTTGTATGCCGGGGGAACTACGCGGAACATCGTTATTTCAGTCGTTCCCGCGGAATTTGCGCGAATTAATAGTAAGCTCGTTCGTACACTTCGTCCATCACCGTCGTTGCTGCCGTCGTTATTCATTATTATAATAAGCTGAATTGACAGAACTGAATTTCGTGCGCAACGTACTTTAATGATAATTTTACGCAAACAAATTTCGGAACGAACGTTGATATCTTCCGTTAATTTATAAGAGGAACTTAAACTTCTGTTTTTCTTTGATTTTTATATGCTTGGGTATATATTGTAAAGTAGGTAAGATGTAAATGATAATTTGTGATTAAACATTTCAATCTGAATTAATAAGTTGCAAAAAAAATGAAAGTTAGATTATTTAAATGGATTATTTAAATGGAAAGATAAATTTTTCCGTGGATAAAATGCTACATTTACAATTATTGAAACCGGATATTCTTCGAATATTTTCCGCGCGGTTAATCCTTGCAGGATCTCAGATGGTAATAAATCAAGGCATAATAATCTAAGGGTTAATATCGGCTGTTCGATTCCAATGTACGTTCGCGGCAGCTCGCGTGGCACGGATCGATATAATGAATTAGTGGTATCGAGCGCGTTACTCGGCACCGTACATTTGATTACGGTTTCATGACACACAGGAACGGTTCGTCTTCGGCATTCGGAGAGGAACGGACGTGTATAATACGTTACATGCACAGAGAGTGTGCGGTCAGATTAAAATAAAAGAAACCAGGATTAATGATTTCGCGAGAGAAGCACGTAGAAGAAATATACGTGACACATACATGTATACAGACACGTATACATGTACACAGATCCGAACTTCAATGAGTTTGCCTGTGACCAAATTTCTTTCGCTGGATGACGACGAGCCTCCTTGAGAGCGATTTGGAAATCACCTAGTTAAAGCGCGCTACCTACGAAACAGGTCTTTATTCATACGAGGTAACGATAAACTATCGTCGTAGAAAAAAAAATAAGAATAGTAGGCATTGAGTTTGGCATTTAAGATTCCGGTAGCGATAGAAGATCTTCGTGATAAAATATCTTTTCTATCCATATACCTCATAATCTCCCTCTAGTTTTCATTCACACGGATTAAATGTCACGCGTTTAGCACACTGCACTTTGATTCTTTCGTTAGATAACTGTCCTTCTGATTCGCATGTTTTAATTGCCCTACTATCTCGGATAATACTCGAGAGTCGTGCGTAAGGCCGCGACTGTAAGCGATAAGCAAACAAGCTACGAGCTGTGAATATGTGTATTTGTTTATTGATCTTTTCAATAACTATTCATTTCACACATGTTGTACATGTATAAAGATAAATTATCTTATTTGTTATAAATCAGTCTTCGAGCAATCAGTTTAGATTGACTGTAATTCAAGTATTTCAAAGATCAACGTCAATATTGCCAGGAAACATGATCGCGTCATGCATTACTTACCGCTCGTCGTTCGCCAACGTGCATGCGACCGGCCTTCGTCGTATTGGCCACGATTTCAGGAACTATCGCTGTCGGCGCCTTATTTTTCGTTTGCGTTGCACGAATCGTGTTGTTTACTCATCGGTTTACTCATGCGGTCGGCGCAAGCGAGCTCGATCGGAGTACGCGAAAAGACATATACGTCATCGCTCGCTCTAGGACATCAGTTCGGTCGGTGCATCGAGACGAGTCACGAGGCGTGCGATGCTAACATAAGACTGGCTCGTAGATCTCGCCGGGCCCCGGTGGATATCTCACGGAGCGAATCGCGTCGACAGGACGTCGTTAATCGCGCCGTCGAATTCTACCGCGACGCTGATCAATAATATAACCCGACATCCGTTGGCCGGCTCGATTGCGTCCAAGGATAAATCAACAGCGCATACTTCGGCGGGGAGTTAATCGTAGATTCACTTACTCGCGGGGGCTTAATCCGTCGTGGCCCGCGGGGTTGGTTTGGTTTTTGTCGGAGCCCGTGTAAATTACCCGATCGATTAATAATCGTAAACGGCACAACGGTCCGCCGCCAGCTGCGACGGTCGGAGCTACGCGGCCTGCCGGCCGGCCGATTTATCAGTTTCGGGTAATTAAACCTGTTGCGTTATTAAATCGAGTCGACGACGTTGTTGTTTTGTTAAGCTTAATTTATTCGTCCGCGCGACTCGCTCGCTCGGAGCTCGCCTCGCGAGCTCAGGTAGCTGATAAGTGATAATAGCCTCCGGCGTACCGAGGTCGGACACCGGAGGTGGATGACGAATGTCGCGACTCGTTCGTGATATAAGATCGCGTCCGGACGTATGACTCCAATCTCGTGTGAGCAAGGACTCCCCGTTTGCGAGAGAGAGAGAGAGAAAGAGAGAGAGTTCCCGAGTTAACGTGAGCCTCCGCACCGTGCACGCGCGCGGCGCACTCTCATCCGTTTTGCGTAATGGTTTCTTAACTTGTTTGAAGCCAATTGGCACTTTTAATTTTGACAGGCGCACTCATGAAAGACCCGGATAAGCTGAAGTTGATGCTGCTTGCGTGGAATTATAATCTTCAGGCACAAGTACAGGCGCAGGCACAGGTCCAGGCTGCCAACGCGGCTCTCTCGCCAAATAACTCGTCGACTACCACAGCTACCACCGTTGGCACACCAGTCACCAGCCAATCGGCCATTTCCACGGCAAACAACACCATTAACAACTCCACACTCACAGGTAACACTTTATTTCACCGAGCGGCATATACGGTATTTTCGAAAGGTGTCGTGATGTCCTCCTAAGCCATAAAAATATATTCGCAAATTGCGCGCGAAACATTAGGAACAAATGGTGTTGTCAATGTTTCAAGCTCTTTTTGCAGTCTTATGATTTTAGCGAGAAAAATGTACGTTAAAAAAGAAGAAAACTTTTTCTTTAGGCAGCAATCTTGAAGACCGTATTAGATCAATTTTTAATTCTTTTAGGTAATTTTTTTTCTACAATATTCAAAACAAATCTCTCGAAATCGTCTTTTTTCCTATTTTAGCTTTTACAAATTGTTACTATAAAATCATACATCCTAGGATTTAATGTCATTAACTAATTTCAACGACTACGAACGAGAATCAATCGAGGTCGGTGGTATTACGTGCAAATTCGACCACAACTTTGTACCGTGATTGCAAACGTCACGGAGTATACAAAAAAAAGAGTTTCCTCGCGAAATCGACAGGCGAGACATTTAACGGAATCCATTACGGGACGAAAGATGTCTAGACGTTCTTTCTTTCTTTCTTCTTCGTCACGAAAGGACTCAACGAAGTTACGTACGCCAACGTCCCATTGATGTCGCCCTGACTGACGAAATCCCACTTATGAAAAGAACCTTGCTCCGCCTGGCGTAAGCGCGGCCGGAGGCTTTAATGCTCAAGTTTTGCGTCCTTCTTGCACGTGAGACGCGCGGCGCGGCGCGGCGCGGCTCGGCTCGGCTCGGCTCGGCGCGGCGGAGTGAATTGCAGGTTTCGCGGGGCCAAGGTGTACTGGCCATTTAGCTCGTAAAGTTTTGTCGTCGCGCGCGACGTGACTAATGGATCGCCGACCTAGGACGTACCCCATGGCGTAGAAAGAGAAATTCGACGCGCGTCTCATTTACCTACGTGTATATTCGCGAACGGTCTCTCTCCTCGCTGTTCTACACCCACGCGTTCCTGTGAAATCCGCGCCAGGGTGAATCGCGGGGATGAGACACGCCGTGAATCCTCGCGCTTTTCCCCGCCGGCGATGAATCAGTGCGGGCGGAAAGCCGCACGCGAGAGATGAGGAATGCAACTTTTATCTTCGAGCATCAATACCTCTCTCGGAGTTTGCGATGTGAACGCGGTGCGCATTGTTGTACGTCATGCTTGTTCATTAATCCTTACGTAATCATCGTAGAAACTTGCATTTTTTTGCGCCATCGCAAAATGTAATCTTGCCTAAGCAATGTCCGGTAAAACTCGATCGTTTTAAATCGATCATTCGATTTCTTATATTTTTGAAATTCTGTCTGCCTTCTCATTTGCTACAACTCTAAAGTGACTAGATTATTACAATATTAAAATACCGGTTGCATTTCCGATTAGCTAGAGAAGGAGACCTGCGCCCAAGACATCGCGTACTTTGATACCTCGCGCTCGAGAGGCCTGGTTGAACATAGAGCCGAGTTATGGTGAATGGGAGCGACAAATGTAATGCGGTAATTGTGTCGGCTGATGGACATTGAAAGTTGAATATCGAAAATCGCAGAGTGGGCGCGCGGAAAGGCCATTAGAGTCTACTATTACAATATCGCAAGTGGGGGGTCTCTTAAAACGATTTTGAATTATAGCCTATGCGCCGCGTTGTTAATGCTTATCCAAGCTATCGCTTTTCCGATGCAAGGAGCAAGGAACGTTGCGATTTTCCAGTAGAGTTATATTATGGTAAAAGTATTAAACATATACGAATATATTGCGCATATTTCTAATAATTAAACTCATAATTAAAGACCGCCCAAAATTTTGTAAAGCTAATCATCTCTTAGTGGAACTAGATTTTAATTAAAATTTTATGAATTTGACGGATTCGCATCTGGAATGAAAAGATTAAATTCTTTCTATTGTAAAATATAAAAAATTAACGTTTCGCGATCTGCAAATAGCTGTACTCAAAAACTGCCCAATTACTCCACAATTACTCAACGCTTTTTTGTTAATGTTATATGAAATAGTGAAATATCCTTGGCAATGAAAGACATGCGCGCGTTAATTGTCGCGTGCGTTCTTAACGCTATATAGTGATAATCACTCACCGATTTCCAAAGCGCCGAACGTTTCCGCGCGGTACTGCATGCTCTCCGAACTCGCCTGTTGTTCAGTTAGGTTGCGGAAGGATAATTCACCGTACCCCTTCGCCGCAGTACGCCTCTTCCACCTATCCTCCCTGGCAGCTATTTGAAACTGGTTTCGAAGCAGGCCTCTATATCTCGGACGTAGTCATTGCGTAATGAACCAGCCATCGGCCGAAGAGACGAGTATATATATATATTTATATTTATATACACATATATGTATATGCGCATACACGTTCACCGCACAAGGGATAGACCTCTCTTCTCTCTCGTCGCACCAACCCTCCCTCCCTCCCTCCCTCCCACGTGATGACCAGCGCAGATTCCACATCTCGTGCGGAGGACTTCTCTCACTGGAGTCCGTCCACCTCGGAGATATGCGTTTCGCAAATCAATTTCTAGATACAACCGCTTCTTCTGCCGCACTATCACCAGCGGGAAAAGCGACAAGAATCGTCAGTTTGCCGATCGCGAGTTGCGAGTCGGCGATTCGATCCGAGTCCCAATCTCCCGAGATAATCTTGCGGGATTTGCATTTTCAACCAAGAATTCGTGGCCGCGTTTGTAATTTTGCGTACGCCCCGCTTCGATCTAATATAAATTCGAAGTAATTTCTTAATATTCAGTAATATATATTTCTGAAATATATTTTTATATACATATTATATATTTATTTTTATTTTAAGAATTTTTATATTAATATCATCTTTGATATCCACATAGAAAATAATTCTTTTTTTAAGTAAGTTGCGTGAAATAGCGATATTTATCTGAAAAATCTCTGGATCGTGCTACAAATCGAATGCTCGATAAAGTTACTTTATCTACTTGAATATCTTGATAGAAAAAGAGACCCGGAAAAATGACCACAAGGACATTTTAGCTTCTCATTTTTTAATGTACTCCGCGGTAGAGTCGGGTTAATATTTATAATTTATAACGGACGCAACTTTCCCCAACGGACGCACACGCGGCGATTATGCTTGCGATATATCACAAAATCACAATGTCTTAGTATGACAGCTTCCGGATCTGAATCATACATCAGAACAATCATACATAACATTTGTCTTAATTTATCCTTAAAGATCGCTCTTTCAGATAATAATGAATGTTCTATTCTATGTTCAACTTTAAATCATTAATGCACTTAAGATCTACAATCGTGAATCTGTATATCAATTATTACCTCTTGTATTTGTCCTCGTACTGAAAAGTAAATGAATAAATTCAAAATTAAGAAAACCGATAAAAATTCAAGAGAATCGTCATCTAAAAGATTTCAGAAATTTATGAACCCGATTTTGAAGTAACAAATTAATTATAAATAAAATGAAAAAGATCAAAATATTATTGAATTATTACTGGAAATTAAATCGACAATACAAAAATAAGTGATTAAATAAGTAAATTAAGATATTCCAGAGAAAGCATCATTTAATTGTCAAGCATAATCATCTAAAAGCACAAACCGAGAACTTCCGAATTCTCTTTCACGTCGACGCGAACACGCACATGCCATCAACGTCCTACTATGGTCAGTGACATTTATGAGGGACAAGATAATACGTCTTCGTCCATCCTCGCGATTGCACGTTACCATCCCGAGCGGTAGACAGTTTCATACCTAGCCCGAAGTACCGTGGGCGTTCGTGGCTTGTCTGCGGATTTTGTAGCGCGCTAGGCTCGCTCGAGGCACATACATACGCGTACACGTACACAGCGAGCCGCCTAGAAAAAGAGGAAGTGCCTGGTGTGGTCGTAGGGGCCGGGGTATTAGTTTCCCTTTGCGGGAACGCGAGGTCGAGGGAATGAACCAGGAGGAAGACGAACTGCCGGGTGGGGCGCCAGGGCCGGGGCCGACGCCGTCGCCGTCGACTCATTTCAGGTTCAGGCCAGCGGCCAAGAGACGAGCTCAGGAACGGCGTGCTAGATGGTGTGGGATTGGGATTGGTAACCGGCTTTCTAGCCCGTGCGGGCAGTCTAGCCGTGCGTCCAGCTTCGCTTATGTGCGTGCTGTGTGTTCCCTTACCTTCTCCGACTACTCTCCGGCGATACCCGGCATACGCTCGCCGCAGGCCGGGAACCCTCTCTCGCTGCGTGCGATGCCGTACCCTCCTAGAGAGCGTTGCGCGCACACACATATGTACCCATGCACGTTGTGTACGCGCGTGATTTTTTTCCGTATAGCCGCGAGTAGGTACTACACGTATACCGCATGCGTGTGCGTGTGAGAATCGAAGTGCAGCAACCTCCAGGACCGGTGGGACCGCGGGAGTAAGAGAAAGACGGGGAAGGAGAGAGAGGGAGAGGCAGAGAAAAGAGGAAAGAAACGTACGGTGCCTCCGCCAGCACGTCTTCTGGACGAGGGTCCAGTTTCCTAGGTCGCCCGCTCGCGCGTTCAGTTACTGGTTCTACCGGAATCCTCCTAGAAAGATGCGTTGCGATCGTTGAACAACTCGTGGAATCAGGATCGCCCGTTCGAGCACCCGAGATAGCTGTGCCCAGATAGACTTTGCGTCTTCGCGCGGGGGAAGCTGAAGCGCCCGGCGGAAAGTTGCCCCTTGACGATGCAAATGTTCCAAGACGTTGCCTTGCAACGCGTTCGCCTCGACGGCGTCTTGGAAACTACGCTTGGAAGAATTCGATTCCAGAATGCAGATTACTTCGCGCACACAGCGAAGGGAGTAGGATCTAAGAACGTGCGCGCCCGGTTCAGATCAGACTAGCCGCGTCATCAGAAAACAAACACATTTCGTAACCGTATCTTATCATTCGTCCTAGAATATTATTACTTTACATCATTTTTCTAAATAGTTCAGTTTTCGATCTAGATATTAGTAATGAAATAATAAAATTAATATTACGGTCATTATAAAAAAAAACTTTAGAAAATACCTCATCCTTCTATCGATCGTTTTGGAAAACATAAGTGAATTTTCTTTCCTGATACATATTTTATATTTAAGAATCGAAATGTATATACGTATATCGAGTCTAATATATATTTATGAGAATTGTAATGTGAGTAGCGTGTAAAAATTAATGCGAACTTAACCGGATGGCTTTGTATAGATGTCCATGTCGTTGACGTATGATTGTACGAAACGGCAGCCGCAAACCTGTCTCTTTTTTTTAATTGGAACCAAGGAGAGTCCCAGATGGAAGAGGTCTCCGCGAGGCTCGCTAGCCTCTTTATGATCCCCCTGCGGCACTCCCTGCAGACAATCCATACCTACACTTCTTCGTACGTGAAGTTTCTCGGCGGCCACGACTCGTTCCTGTCCCCGTCGACATCCTCCTCGTGAAAGCACCTTTACCGTACATTCTCTCCTGGGATCGTGACGATAGAAGACCGCACCGCCTTTTAACACCTTGCACACGCTATCGGGGCTTATTACGGGTTTTGAGAACAAGTCGCCGTTATTATTGTAGAGAAGAAACACGGTCTACACAACAGACAGCCGAATGACGGTCCAATCTTACTGTCGTCGACACAATTGACATGCTAAGGTTTATTCTGCCTTCTAGAGAGAGAGTTCAACGCAATCTTGCCCTTGAAGATTTGCTAACACGAGAGACGTTGACTTGACATCACTTTTATTTCTTAAGACTTTCGTAAGCATTTTAATATGGCGAAATTAATTCTAAGTGAATTGTAATCCAGTTGGAATAACGGAATCATACAGGTATCGATCAGAAGAAGTTTGAAATCAAGGTTATAAGCTTTAATTATGTTGTCAAGATATATATACGTGCATTGCATCGATACTATTGTACTTATATATCGTAATTGAGGCTGCGATCCAAAAAGTGAAGTATAGTCGTCAAGTGGGGTCACTTAACAAAGACAGCGTGAAGTTAATCAATTTATACTACCTGACTCTCTGGCTATCTATCAATACTTTATATTTATCCCAAATCTTTCGCCGACTTTATTACGTAACCGTTATCAGGTGTCCAATCTATAAATATCGTTAAAGATCGAAAAATAGCTCCAAAAAGACCTGGCGACTTTTTGTCAGAGAAGATTGTGGCCGTTATCGTATTCACCGACTTCACATACCGAAATTCAACAGTTGATATCGGCAGTAACACGCACGCAGGTACAAGGCTAGGGAGTCGTTTAGGAAATGCTAACCCTCTGTTGGTCGATCATCCCTAATCAGTGTCGTCACGCGAGCTGAACGTACGCCACGTTTATCGTTATTATATTCGCGGGATAAATACCACCCACATGCCCTCTCCCCCCCTCTCTCTCTCTCTCTTTCTCGCTGCTAGTCATGTATCTAGTCGGCCGCATATGACCGGCTTCTCGCCTGGCCACGGCGTGGGAAGGGAAAAAAAATATTCCTTTCTTTTGTTCCAACCGCAACGTTCTCTATTCATAAATCGAAACAGCGCGAGGCGGCGATCTAATCATCGCGGCACGACGGGCATTCAACGAGAACATTATTATTTTCCTGGCAATGCCGATGGAAGGTTCCCCTTTTACCAGATAATTACCGATCGCGAATGCAAAGTGTTTCTATCACCAAATTTGCGTTATTAATTAGTAGTAATTATTAAAAATGCCATTGTTCATATTATGATCATTATTGATGCTAATAATACTAATAATATCCATTTCAATAAATGACATTTAAATAATAATAATTAATTATTATCATTTCCGTCATTAAAATGTTAATTACACCTATACGAATACGTGTCTCGTTGAGAATAACAAAAATTTAGGCTTTACACTTCAGGGAGTATTTGTTAAAACCATTACAAAATGCTCATATATCCGCAGATTCTCGAAACGGTTCATCGGAATTGGTGGACTTGCCAGCGGGAACGGTTCCGAATCTGAGCGCCGTGGCGGGTGTCGGCAGCGAGGACATGGCTTCCTTGTGGGCATCTTACGCCATGGGTTTCAAGAAAACGCCGCCGCCAGCATCGTCGGCAACGCCCTCGCGGTCGGATCGCGATCGCGAGTCCAGTCCGCCCGGTGGCGAGGGAACGGGAAGCGCCCACGATGAGACCAGTAGTAGTGGCAACAAGGAAGACGAGGACGACGACGATATAGACGCGGACGAGGGACTGGACCCGAGACACCACGATCCGGAACGTCTCAAAGCGTTCAACGTAAGCATACGCAATTCCATTGCACAGCTCCGTAAAATTCGTTCTTTAAAACTTCAAGAATATACCTCGAAATATCTCGAATTGAAAATTCCAAGAATAATTAAACGACAATTAGCGATAATCATGACCCTTATTATCCGAAGATGCATAACGGTAATTGAATTACGGGCAATTGCGGTCTAACTGGTCGCTTTATGCAACCGTCGTTGCAAGAAAATCGTCGTTCACGCCTCGGTCGGGGAAAGGGTCGTGCGCGAGAGCAGAAGAAAACGGCAACGGAGCTCGAGCGGAGAAGTTAAGGCCGTCAGCATATTGGCGGCGCGTCGGACCTTTCCGAAAAACCCTAATTATCGTAAAGTTTTATGAACGGTTGCGCCAGAGAACCGATTCGTAGGGGGAACAGGGCATGCCATTTCTCTCTCCGAGTTTTCCCTCCCTTATTTTCCGTCCCTCGTATATCTCTTTTTTTGCCCGTTTTCCCCGCGCGTGAAAGCCAAGCGGTCGTAGTTTCGCCAACGGTTGCCGCTGTTGCGCTAGCTCCTTAATTAATTACAATTAGTTTAATAGAGTCCCGGTGTTGCGCCCCCACCGCCACTAAATTCTTAATTCCTTGAGCGGTTAGCGAGACTCGCGTACCAACTCTCGCTTAATTCACTCCACTAACGTGGCCGTTGGCGTCGTGTCTCGCGGCAGATGTTCGTGAGGCTGTTCGTCGACGAGAACTTGGATCGCATCGTGCCGATTTCGAAGCAGCCGAAGGAGAAGATACAGGCAATCATCGATAGTTGCACGAGACAGTTTCCCGAGTTTGCCGAGAGGGCCAGGAAGAGGATCCGAACGTACCTGAAGAGCTGTCGGAGAAACAAACGCGGCAGGGAGGGCCCTTGGGACGCCGTAAGTTTTTCTATCACGTTTAATCGTAAGATAGCAAGCTAATTAGCTTCTAAGTTTTTTTCTTGCAAGTTTTGACACATTTTTAAACTCAAAATCGCAATTACATGAATTTCAGTCACTTGTGAATTTTTCAAGATTTTCCGGGTCTGCTATTTCAGCAATTAAAATCGTCGACCTTGAATTGAAACTTTGTTCATGAAAGCTTGAGCGTTCTCGGGGCGTGAGTCAAGTACGGTATCCGGCGAACGATCGCAGATGTGACGTACGCATTTCTTTTTAGGCCAGACCAACACCAGCGCACTTGACCTCGGTGCAGGCCGAACAGATTCTGGCAACGGCCTGCGAAAACGAGAGTGACAACGCGAAACGGATGAGAGTCGGGCTGGAGCCGGTGTCGCAGCCCATGCCAACTCTTCCGGCCGCAACGGTGAATAATAATCATGCATACGAATAAAGAGAGGAAGGACATACTTATCGCGAGCGACAAAGTTGTTCCGACAAATAGGCATTTCGACATCGTTAGCTAATTACGTATCGCAACTCTCTCGCGTCTCTGGCACGCAAACGACGACGCGACACGGACACCGAAATGTACACATATATCGTCGATCAATTTAAAGCTCCTTATTTTATTGTCCCTGGCGAAGTACGTGTTTTTCTAAATATCGCACGCGTGACCGAGGCGTTAAGATGCTACACGTGCACAACCTTCGGACGCTCTTGCCGACGACCGGATTCATTAATCAAGCGATTTTTAGATGAGAACTCGCGGATGTTTGCGTGATGCGCTTGCGTGATGAATCATGAACTAAAATATGCAAAGCGATAACTTACGGCAATAAATATAAATCCGCGTGAGAGAGTTGCCATTACAAGAAAAAATAGATCAGCTACTTGTTACGGTATCAAAGTCAAAATAAAACATTCAAGATTATATAAATATTTTCTATACAAAAAGCAGCAAATAATAAAAGATAGTCTAACGAAATATTAAATAAATAAACAAGTTAGTAAAAATTCTAAGTCACGTAAAAGCATCATCTTCATTATTTGCTCGCCTAATATCGGTTTTATCTACAAACATATGGCGGTGATACGTATCACGCAGCAAACGCGTGTACAAATATGAACTCCGACAACTCGTTGACATTTCGATCGACCCTCATCTTCGCGTGAAAGGGACTATGATTGTACCTAATTGTCCCTTAACGCGTTCATACATTCCACTCTACGCATTTGATTTTTTATGTCTTCACTTTTTCATTATTGTTGAAACAAACACCTCAACTTCACTTTTCTAACTTGTTATTTATTTAATATTATCTACTAATTATTATTCTAACAGCTGCGAATTTCAATAAAATAAGATATAAAAAAATAAAATACAATACAATAAAATATGAAAATATTATAAATGAGTAGAAACCATAGAATGTGATAAACGTCACAGAAAATAAAAAAGTGATCTGAAAAGTAGAAAAAAAATGAGAACGGAAAGGGGGCAAACGAGATTTTCGATTGCGAACAAACGTCGTAGTCTCGCGCTGCATTAACGTGTGTGAAAATTTGACGAGCTCCTGCGCAACGCCAACGGGCAACGAGATATACGTGGAGAGCTAGGATTGTGATATAGGTACCGCGAGAGAGGTCAGTGATAACCCGCGGGTCGCGCACCTCTCCCACTCTGATGCAACTCGCGCACAACACAGATCGCGCACTACGGAGGGCCGACGGCATAAGCAGCCTTCGACCTCGTGAAAACGGCTGCGCGTGCGGGACGGAAGACACTGAAAATATTCTTGGAAGTAGTAGCAGCGTAAAAGAGCGGCGCGAGACGGAAAAAGGAAAGAAAGAATAAGGCCGTGGACTTTTACGCGTCGCGACTGACGCGCGCGCGCTTTCACGCACCGAGGAGAACACGCCGACGACGTCGCGCGATTAGTCTCGCGTATCCGTAAATTTCACGGTACGTTACGTCAGCTACGCGAAACGGACAGTTTCGTATCCTCCGAAGAGCCGCGCCGAAAAATTGCCGCCGAGAGATTTCGAGAGATCGGATTGATTCTTGAAAAATTCACCGGCGCGCCTAACCGAGAAAAGCGATCGGCGTTAATCTGCGCGTATATACAAATCGCTCGTGTTGACGTCACGCGTCTAATCTCGGGGTGAGAGCATTCAACGATTCGGCGATATGGAAACGATCTCCGACCACGTTTCTCGCGATTAACTTGATGTTCGTCACCTATATAGCCTGCACGCCGAGTTCGTTGACCTTAACAAAGATAGCGCGAAAAAGCGAGTAAACGGTAAACCGATCGCCTCGGTATTTCGCGCACGAGACGTATAGGTGCAAGACGGTAGCCCGAGCCCATCCAATTCCGCGCTGCTTGGCGCACCTAATCCTCCTTCTCCCCGTTGCCCCCCTTTTCCTCTCTTCACCCAGCTGATTCCTTCGCGGGTCTCGCAGTTGGCGAACACACGCCGCTGCTCTCCATCGCTCTCCCTCTCTCCACCTCACCACGTCTCACACGCAAACGAGAAACTGAAACGCTCGCGATCCCCCCTCCGACTTATCTACTTTGAAAATCCCTGTCCGAGAAGGAGACGGAGAAACAGAGAGAGACCCGATAACCTCTCCGGCGACCTAAACCTAACCCATTAAGGAGAAGACCTCTCTCTCATATACGTATGCCGGGGTTCGTGCGCATCGGACGAGAGGCGGCTATCTGCTCTTCGTGGCCACCTATATAATTGACGTCAACGCACACTGCTGGCCTTTCATAAAAACACCTCCCTACATCCGTTCTACGCCGCTCGAAGATTTCATTCCTCCGTGCTCTCGTCGTACCCGGGCCCTCTTCCCGCGCTCCTCACGATCTCTCTCTCTCTCGGCTCTTCTTCGCATTCTCTCCTCCTCCTCCTCTTACTACTACTACTATTACTCTTCGCCAACCCTCTGTACGTGTCTTCGTTGGGCAAGTCATCCGTTTCTGTGATGGAAACGCACATCACCACCTCTCGACGCTCTCACCGTGGTCCTCCTCTTCTTCTCTACTCCTCTTTCTTTTCTGATGCCTGATCTTCCATCCTTCTCTTCCTCTCTTTCCACGAATTAATTTCCTCCCGTGAGCTTACTCACGCCTCGTCGTTCGTCCCGGCACATCCGGACGTTCTCTCTTCTTATTCCTGACGTTCCTCCCTCGTGTCAACCCGCTTTTTCCCCATCCTCCTCGTTCGCTCCACCCCTCTCTCCGTTTCCCTCGCCGGCCCCGGGAACGAATGCGTCCTCGCTTCTCTGAACCTCGTACGAGTAAACGCGGACGTTATTGTTATCGTATCGATACGTCGCTGGTAGGCAGGGTGGGGCGCGGACGCAAAAGTGGAAGAAGATTGAGAGAAGAAGCAGAAGAGGAAATCGAAGTGAAGAAACTCCCGGCGCACTTTGTTCCGCTCGGTTGCTCATAGCGGTGAATACGATCGTGCTCGATGATCGGGATCGCGTTGATAACAAGATCGCGGGTAGACGATATAATAGAGGCTCGATTAGCTCGTGTCGGGGCGATCCTCGCGGCTGATGATCGATAATTCGTATGGTGATCGATAGTGTCCGTGTTGTTTGCTGATTAGGTCACGTGCTTGCATAAGATTGGTTACTCCCGATCGTGTCAGCCATGAGGAAAAAAAATCTGCCGGTAGTTCACAAGCTGGTGCGTGATCACGATCAAATTCAACAGGTACAATTATAGCGGGCTCGCCGCGGTGTTATTTTATCATCGTTCTTCAATATCTCGACGTAATTGTAGCAACATCAAACAATTGTTTGTTGATATTCTGTAGATAGACCTGAGAGTTCTTAAATCTTATTTTTCGATTATATCGTTGTTTAAAAACGTGCGATTTTATAGGAAAGAATATTAATATGAAAATAGGCGTATAACTGAAATCAATCGGATTTAAAAGTATCTAAAGAATATGCGAAATTCTTAGCCCTAAAAAATACTAAGATGTGAGGTAACATCACAATCGTAATAAATTCGTAATAATAAATTCATTCTCCACCGACGTTAACGAGGGTTGGATTAAAAAATACTTAAACATGTATGAAAATTATCACTTTCTACAGGAAGAGAGGCGTTTCAATAATCAAAGGCGTTCCGTTAATAAACGATTATGTAACGATTTGTCAAAAAACGAAATTAAAGTCTCAATTGCGTCTTTAAAATAAAACTTATACGCGTTACAAGAAAGTACTCTCCGATATATGTTTGTTAAATACGTGCGCAAATTAAAAATCAGGACAGACAAAATATTTACGATTACGGTGTAACAGTTTGCTTTATCTCGCGATAATGTTGATTGCAGCAAACGGACGTTCGATCAGGTTTGGAGCAGCACTTCTCAAGCACACCGGTTAAATCACTCACGTGTAAAAGGGAGGACACCCCACCAGCATCGTTAACGTCCCTGGCACCTCTGACCAGTTTGGCAAACTTACCGAACAACACTATTTCCTCCACGCCGCTTTCGATCGCATCCGCGTCAAAGCTGCTCACAACAGACAACAAGAGTCTCATGAGGTCAGTATGATGAACTAGTTACGACAAAACCGATGAAATCTGCTTTTTTCGAATTGACGTAATACACACACACACACAGAGCCGCGCTCTTATACGTCTCTTAATTAACCACTCGGGCAGAGCCAAACCGATATTTGATATAAAGCATAAAAATAAATTTTCCTCTCAATCGAGACTTCCGTCGGTATCGATTTGTTATTAACTGCTCATTTTTTGCAAAAGAAATCTACCATTATATCGTTTGACGTGATTACGATTAACTTACTTTCTGCCTGTGAATTACCGTAACCGATTATTATTATCGGCGCTAAAATCCCCCGTCGTCGAATCGACCGAGTTCTAGATAAGGCTTCGCCTTCGGTCACAGGTCATGGCACAAAAATTCACCGGACGCCTCTCGACGAACGGGTTACGCGTCCTTAACGGAACGTAAAGCGCTAATCGGCGGCGACCTTTATCGCCAGCGCGCATCTCATTCTCATTGCGTCTTTTTGTTTTTCAGCCAATCGACGATAGTCAGTTCGACGGTGAATGGTGTCGCCAGTGGCGGTGCACCGACGATGTACAGACCCAACTTCAGCCAAGCGTTCCAGCGTGCCGGGCCCACAACGGTACCGCCGACCCTCTCAGCCGGGCTATACCCGACTCAAAGTTTTACGTCGAGTCTACTAAGCAACGGTATACAAAGTAATACTGGTTATTGGTGTAATATGTTGACTTTATTGCACTCTTTGAATCGTTTGCATAGCCATGGATGTATATAATATTAAAGCTTCATTCAGTTTTAGTTGAAAATTTTTTAGAATTATTTTTATATCTAAGTTTCAATTATTTTTATTCGCATCTAATTGGCATTTTAATAATTATATATAAATTAGTTTTAGTAACTGTTTGCAATACCTACTCTGTTTTTTGCGAGTAATAATGTTTTTGAGTCATTCGGTTATTGCTTCGGTTATTAGATTCTTTGATACTTTTTAATGATACTTTTTTTCGATGGAGTTTGCATGAAATTTTATTTCATAACATCATAACGTTTCATACCATGCTTGCTTTGATAATGCTTGACAGAACGTTTCGAAATTGTCGCGCGCAATTGATTTTGAATCGACGTTATCCTTACAGGACCGACGGACCTTAGCATGAAGAACCCACCAAAGCCTGCTCTGCTGAGTCACAAGCTGAACTCGATGGAATTGACCGCGGTGAAACAACTGATAGGTGGATATCGAGAATCAGCCGCCTTTCTGCTCAGATCCGCCGACGAGCTGGAGCAACTGTTGCTCCACCAACCATAGAGCTACGTTTATTTGGCCAGCGTTCGGCAACTTGGCTCGTAGTCACAACGATCGGCGAGGAAGCAACGCGAGTATTGATGCGCCTGTGTGAGCACCGAGAGTAATGTCAGAGTCAGCGTAGATTCCTTTCTTCAAGGCTTCGTTTATACCGCTGCTCTGTCGGCAACTCCATCGCTCTACACACGAACTTATCTTTTGCTGCAAAACGCTCCGCTTGGGCGAACTAAATGCATTCGATCCAACAAGACGAGTGCAAGATTATAGGTTTAAGTATCGAAACGTTATAAAATTGGCGAAACAAAGTTTGAGAATAATTGGAGAAAATTTCTAGGCATAAATCGATTGGAGCTACTTTATAATGTTCGTAAAAAGATTGTTTCTGATGAAAGTCGAGAGGCTATAGTCGCGACGAAAAATTCATACTGAATTAGATATTTATGCGGGTTTATCGTCATACATTGTTTAAAAGCGGTTAAAAACAGAAGAGTTCCATATACATAATGAATAATTACATATTTCATTATGCGCATCGTCGCGATATTTCTAATTCTAGGATTAAGAAAACTATTCGAACAGGGTGTACATAAAAAGATATTTACTTAATTACTGATAAGCTTAAAGGATGATGCGGCGAGCTAGGATGCGTGCGCGAGTGAAAGAAAGTCGAAAAGGGAAGAAGCTTCCGGACGATAAGTCATTCGGAAGCGTGTGCTAGTATTTTCTAACGAGGATGAAAACGTCCCGGAACTTCTTCTTTACACAGCCGGTTGATGCGCTTGCATTTTTTCCTACCTACTCAGATTCGTAAGCTTCGAAAAACCGTTCGTGAGAGCTCCATAAATCTACTACAAGTTTATTCAACCGTTTCGACCGACGACCGACAAAAAATTTGTCGCGTGTTCTTACGAAACGGTAATTTCGCTAATCTGTTTGTTGTCGTTATGTACATATGACGTAAATGATATATGATGAGAATAGTTACTCTCGTGCGTGAGAAAGCGCGATTAATTCGCGCGGCGGAATTGCGCCATTTACTTCGAGAGTGGCGTTTACACATCAAGAAACAATTTGAAGAAATACAAAAACGACGTGATAAAATTTGAATTTTAGACAGATTATCAAAATTATAGTCTTTTCGCCATTTTTGGGGCAAATGGTGGATCACAGATGAAGATTTTACAACGGTCATACGTGTATATAGAAAGAAAATGCGCTCGCGCATTGATACACGTGTACATAATAACGTAGGACGCAAGACGAGATGGACTTTTTTTTATTGGCGACGCGTCAGAGGCCTCGTCAATGGAGATTAATTAGCTAATCAATTAACGATAACTGTACAACGTCGTCGTAATATAGTTAGACCAGAGTTTTGGAAGTGGAGGAGCGTAGTGATCGAGAGTATAATTTCGGGACCATCTTGTCACGATCAGACAATACGTTAAAACCGTATTCGTGGTCTCCGGACGCATCACTGTGTTACCAAAGAACACTAATTATTATGGGTAATGTACGTATAGTACCACTTAAGGGTCGCGTTCTCCTTCTTCTTCTTTCCGTTATTCCTTTCAAACGACACACTTCTTTCATGGAAGCGCGAAATCATTTTCTCCATCGATTAATCATACGAAGATAGATATAAACTCCACTACATGTGGATCACGTGATAAATATACACGTTTTCGGATTATGAGTTTATCTACTATTCTTCTTATTACTGTTAATACTGACATTATTATCGCTACGATATATTATTATTATTATTATTATTATTTTCTATTATTATCATTATCATTATCACCATCGTTATTACCATCACGATTATCACTGTCACTGATATTATTGATTGCGAATCGAAGAATCGCGCGAGAAGGTAGTACGCGAGATAGTACGAATAGTTTATTCTGTTTTCCAACGTTATTTTCCACGGAGTTTCCGCTCGTTAAGTCTACTTTGTCGTTGTTTTGTACATAGTTTATATGCATTATAAATGGAGTGCATATAAAGATTGCGAAAATTAAGTTGCTTAAGTAATTAGATACAAAGAAGAGTATATAAATATATAAATATATATACAAATGTGCAAAATATCTTTATGCGAACGATTGCTGATTGCTGTCACCGTCGAACTCCAAGCGCAGAACATTCCAATGAAAGAAAAGCAAACTGGAAAGTAGACGAGAAAAAGGGCGAACAAGAAAAATCTAGGAAAAGAATTTCATTAAAGAGATAAAATGGAGGAGAGAAAGAGTGAGAGAGAGAAAGAGAATGTGTGCATGTGTACATGTGTGCGTGATCATTCAACATGCGCTCATCGAAGATTTCATGGGAATCACGACTTTTATTGACCGACAATAGTCCTTTTCCGTTTGCGTGCAAGTCGCCGCAGCGAAACGCGCCCGTCGTCGCGTGAAACGTTCGAAATCAATAATAATGTTTGCGGCACTTTAGTGAAGAGAGGACCGAATAAAGCGTTTCGTCAATTGGAACTAATTCTTATCGCCTCAATCATTTGAAACTCCAAATACTTGCAAGACGGTACACACACGCCGCCCTCCCCACGTATGCAATTTCTCGCCCGTAGTAAACGGACTCGTCTCTTTAATCGACACACAGTGCAATAGTCTATTAGCGATACCGTTGTTCTACCGTGTATTGTCAATCGTCGTCACACGATCATGCTTCTGTCATGTACGACATAAATAGTCTCAGCTCAGCCATTCCCCCGCCCACCTTTCTCCGCGCTGTCCCTTTGGTTTCGAGCAGGCATCATCACACTTCTTCATGGATATTAGCAGTTATCGACAAGTTCATATCTTACCACTAGCATCGTAACATTTATACGTAATTCACCTCAGATCTCTGTAGCCACACACATCGCGAGGGCCGAGCTCCGTTTTGCGTACCACATGTTTCTCCCTCCCCCTCGAATCCGATGACCAATAATGTTTGTTGCGCGTTCTGCTAATAATTGATACGATTATACCTCGACGAATCCCAGGATTTATGGATTCGTGACATATGAGAATTAGTCGAAAGAGATTCATTGTAAATATTATTTTCGACCAAATATAGGAATCGAATCCAAATAAGAATCGAATTGATCCCGTCACCGACAGTTGTTGCTCTTTTTTGCAACTTGACTGATCCAAAAAAAACCTGGACCTATCGTACATCTGAAATACGGAGTAAAAAGGAAAGACGAAGGAGACGAGACAGAGGAGAAATTTATGGAGACCGAAGAAACGTGCGACACCACTCTGTTCTTCTTTCTTTTCCTACGTTCGATAAAAAAGTATCCGTCGTGTACCTTAATTCGCCTATGCGGAAGTGCAGATCTACTGTTCATATATAGCCGCGAATCGATGTATATTGATTAAAGAAAAAAAATATGTATTTGTTCCTAAAGAAATATTAAGAGTAGTATACCGTAAAAGAATATTAATATTAATAGTAATGATAACGATAATTTGATGGTACATACTTTCTTATAAGTAACATTACACATTACTACGATTATTGTAGAGTTGGTACGGTTCTTGAGGATGCCTTGCCTGTAAATGTAACATACGTTAAATGAAAAAAAATCTTATTATCTTGTAAATGTTTTACCAAATATAATCGATTATTCAACTTATACTACGGAGTCTTATTTTCCTTCATCGTCCACAACGCCCTACCTGCATCGACGTGCCGACAAGATTTACGACTCGATAAATTGTATTTTTCTTTCTCTCCGTTTTTTTTACCGTTGGTCCCTCTTCTGCATGATTAATGTCGACCAAAAAATCCCGTAAAGCTATGGCCCGCACAACCATAAATATCGGGGCGTATGCATAATCGCGGCGTTTTTAAATGCGATGGGTAATCGGCTCGATAATGTATTATGTGTGTATGCGTACCGGACGAAATGGAAAGTCGAATTGAGCATCGGTGTGCAAGATCACGATCTTGGGCTCTGGATTATGAAACTCTACCCTCTCGCAACAATGTGGCAAGATTTAAAGCTTATTACGCCTATTCATTCACCTTTTCAAGAAATCTTACGCGGACGCTGGTTTTTATTACATACTTCACCAAATAAGGAAATTACGTAATATACGTAAAGAAGTTATGTGCAATATCGGCATTTAAAACCAACTTAATTACGATACTTTATCACCAGACATATATTTTCCTTACAACAGCAATTTCTTCTTTTATGTAAATTGTAAAAGATATCGCCAAAGTATATAGTAAGTGATAAGCGAAATATTGCATCTAATTAATCGACATATTTCGTAATGTAAATCTAAAAAATTATCAGCGGCAATGCAATGTGGTCTTATGTGGCGCACAATGGAAAGTCAAACGAACGGCCAGCGCGATCTTTGATGCAAGAAAATTGCGAAACGGCACCGGTTACTCGGACAGAGCAACGTAGATCACGCTGGAAGGCCGCGGCGTCGTTACAAACGCCTCGCCTCAACGATCTCTCGATCAAACTCTTTTCCACTAATACTTTTAAATTCAACAAGACAAAGATACTCGAGGCAATCTACATATGTTTAAGATTATCGCGAATATCAGTAGCAAGTAAGAAATTATTATTATTAATGGAGATTGCTATTTAAATAAAATTGATGTATAACTTTTTTGTTTTTATTCCTTTGCCTCGTAATAACAGAGTCCATGGCAAACAACGGGTGAAAATCTGCGCGATCACGCAAACACGATCCGTCGAACAAGTTTCGATGGTTTCGTACCGGACACACCGGATCGTTGGGCGTATGTTCGGTCACCATCGTCTTCGAGAAATGGTATTTGACCAAAAGTTCGTCTCACCGAGCAGCGCAAATTTCCACGTGCGTGCACGCGCGCAAATCGACCCGAATGTTTCGAGACGAGGAATATCGGCGGGAGCTCGTTTCCCCGCCGAGAATCGTAAAACCGCTTCCTCCGCCGGGCTCTCCGGAGTAACATCTATCGGCCGACAATGCATCACGGGCTTTACGAAGGCCTTTGCATTCGAATGGTTCGCAGGTTTCAGGAGAACTCGCAGCTCAAGTATATACCTACATACGTATGTGTACAGCTTCTTTACAAATGCATATTTCGTATGCGCACGCGTTAGGATTTTTTCTTTTTTATGCCGATCGTTTAATTTTATAAACAGTCCACCCAAGATAAATGAAAAGTTTTTGTCCTACTTCAAATTTTTTCATCATATTTCTCTTATATTACAGTTATATTCCTTGATACATAATTCTTTAGTATAATACACACATAGCATAATAAGTAAGCATGCTCTACTTTATAAAATAGAGAATTAGCTATTTAGAATTCGACCTTGTTCTCCATTGACCTCGTAACTTTGCCGAACTAGGACGGGCAACCTGCAAGTTTGTATAATTAAACCGCTCTCAGGCAACGTCATGCGCGACGTGTCTTAAAATTTACACATGATTGCGTCGCAGCGAGTAATAACATTCACACGCTGCTCGTTATGCATATTCAACCCTGAAGAGAGAGACAGAGAGAAAGAGAGATGTGGTCCGTCGTGCAAGTGCACCGGGGTCAGTGTGTTTTCTACGGCTATCAAATGCCGCTAATGTAAAAGAAGACCTACACCGATATACGCGTGCCTGATAGATGTGTGCGTATCTACTTAACGTATTCCACGCGTGTACCAATCGCGAAATAGTATGTAACACACTCGTCGTCCTCGGTTGGACCGGGTGTGGTGCGCGTGACCATAACGGATGTCTCTGCAGCAATAATTTCTTTCTCACGCGTTTCAGCGAAGTAGGATAAGCGGGATATCTCGCCGAGATCATCTCTCCCGCAGGATGGTCCTGCTCGGGGGAATGCCATTTCGTTATTTGCAAATATTTCGTTAAGTTGGCCGATTCTTAAAGCGAAACGCAAAATGATAATACAACCGAGATCGCGAAGGAATACAGTAACTATGTAAAGAATAAATATTTAAAAAAGGAAATTTATGGTACAAAATATACACGAAATATTCGTGACGTACGTGTAACTCGTTAAAAACAAAATTACATCATTAATAATAAATATGTAAAGTTCATATATCATTACTGAATTGATTCAGAGAAGTTTATAAATTATCTAATAAAGAACTAGAAATATCTTCCGCAGCATTTGAGATTATCATTATCGTACAATACCTATCCATGAAATGTTAGTTTGTCATTAATGGTGTAATTGCAATAAGATTGATATAATCTTAACACACTGGTAAAAACAGACCTGAAGATGTGATCGTCAAGAGAAGAGAGGATAAAATGTTACATTTTTCTAAAATCTTTGTTTCTCTAAATCTTTCCAGAAACTTAATTATTATCTAGCATTGCAATGAGTGTTAGAAGAATTGTATTACAATCAAAGCAATAGCAAAGCATTGGCAAGTAGTCTACAATAATATGTCTATTATATCAATAGCACAAAAGTTTTGTTATATTGGCACTAGGTTGATGCATCATAGGTTTATTCCTTACATCTATAAAGAGTTTATTATAAAGAGTCGATATAGAAAGCTCCATGAAGATAACATCGAGCAAGAGAAATACTTGTAATAATGAATAACATTTGTAAATCTAGTTCAACATGGAAAGAATGCTTTGTCTACTAGATTTGGTCTGTGGTTGTTTTCTATAAGATATATAAAACAAATGTTGATTTAACTTAAAACGTCTCCTGAGAGAATGATATGATGCAAATCCAACAGTTTGTAAGTATTTAAATAATATTTAAAAAGTATCCAAATAACGTATTGTATATTTTATGTATTCTAGCTTAACGCATGTAAATTGCAAATATTATACATATATTACTTTGTCTAAACCATAACTAATTTTATTTAGATTTCTATATTTATTTTTTTTAAATAAGCACCTAACTGTCTTATATTTGTACGAGATTTTATTTAATTTAAAGTTTTCTCATTGAAAAAAATTTGATGTAAATATAAGAAAATGCAAAGGGCCTAACTTTATTGAAATTAGTTTAAAAAGATTAATTATTTCTTAAATAAGTTTTCAATTTAAAGTAATAAATATTATTTAAACAATATTTTATTGGTAGTAACATTATCAGACTTGATACTTTATTTGTATCAATCTTTTCCAGACAAAAAGAAGGTAATTAACATACTTTTCATATTACTACTATACAGTTTTGTCTCTATTGATATATTTTGCATTAGACTTCCATGTTGTTTTTAGATGTTAGATGGTGTAAAGTTAAACAGATAATTACAGACTTGAAAAGTCTGATAAACTTGTTGAAAAAAAATTTTATACGCTAGAATCCTCATGGGAACAAACTTATTGGAGATTAGCACAAAATTGGGCCTATCGTGCATATGAACCTGCAAATCCATTGCCGCCCAGTCAAATGGATGCAGACATACAGAAAGTGATGTTCATAAGATACTTGGATTCAGTTCCTATAAACAAGATACATTTAAAACAAATAATAAATTTTTACAATTTTGATAACGACACAATGCTGGAAATACGGTAAATATTATAAATATGCATATCTTCATTCAATAATACACCATTGCTTAACGTAAAGTTTATATATTTTACAGATTTTTCTTATTACTATTATGTATTAAAATCCGATGGGCCGATAAAATTGAAGCTTTGTCATTTGCCGTAAAAATGTGTTCACCAAATTATGCGTACCCTATTTTTCAATCTGTGTACAATTGGCCAGAAATGCAAGAGAAAGCGATTGAAAAATACAATCAAAAGAGAAGAGTATTACCAAAGAATTTATAGAAATAAAAGGATTATGTATAATAAATTTTCTTAATATTTTTGGTATCATCTTTTCTTCTTTAAAATTTCCTTTTAAATAAATTTAGTCTTTGTTGATTTTAAAAATTCGCATATCTTACAAAATGTTTATCTTAATATGCTTCGTCTAAAAATCGATCGTTTTTTTTACTATAAAAAAATTAAGGTATAAAACAATTCTACGACAAATTTTGACAACTGCGTCCAGCACAATATTACCAGACAGATTAGCACGACAGACCGAGCGACAGATGTTAAGTACCTCATAAATTATGCACATATATGTATAATTCAACCATTAATTAATGATGTATCAAATTAAGAAAATAACGTAATGAATTCTTTTCAATTTTTATCAGAAATAACGTTCCCTGCTAAAATATTTTTTATTATAATCTATTACATGATTTTTTTAAAGTAATAATATACATTTGCTTCCTATAGACATTTACTCACATTTGTTTTAATATGTTTTTTTAAACGATCATTAAAAGAAATGCTGCGGACTCTTCCGTATCCTTTTAACAGATCATTAAAAGTCCGTCGGCGAAGTTTGCCGCTGGACCAGCGGTCAAGAACCTCGTGAACACGAGAAAAGGAAACATCAGTGACCGCAAAAGAAAGAGTCCTCCTCGTGGGTTGCGTATAAACACGTTGTCTCCCGGGGAAGGATCTTAAAAACACGCTCACCCGAGCTCGGCCACGTCGGCAAGTTCGCTATAGATTTTATTTATTAAACGAATTAATTACCGCGATTAGTTTCCTGATGGGACACGCGAGTGCTCTTCCTCGTGCGCGCTCGTTCACGTAAGGACGTAGAAATTCGCAGGATAGGTATTTGAGATTCGCGGGGATTTGCTTACGACGCCTCTGGAACAGCAGTTACTCGCAGGTAGCGAATTGGCGAGAAGATTAAGGGCTTATTACGACTGCGACGGACGATTAATGAGCTGGCTACTGTAACTTTGCACGGCGCTGCCTAACCGGCACCATATAAAATAAATTTGTCGGCTTCTGATTACAACAAAAAGCGTGCGCCGCAGACACTTATTTATCGTAGCCTATACAAATTTGCGGGCAAGACATTCTAATCGTAGGTGTCGCAAAGCCAATTTATGTTCAATTTCTAACAAATTACGCCAACTGCGTCATTAATAAAGAGCGCATTATTGTTACGATTAACATATTAAGGGGGGACGTATACCTAGATAAAAAAAATTGATTTTTCAATTTTTGTATTTTCTTATAGTATAGAATCTAGATGCAACATCTTGTTCAAATAAATGATAATTAATATGCGAGATTGGCTGATTGGAATACTCCGAAGCTATAATTTTGCTCCGAAGATTAATTACAGATCAATCATGAGCGGCGTCAAGATAGAAGATTTTTCTCGACTGAGATTGTATTGACGCTTGGAATGATACATCGGCATCGGGAAATGCGCGCGGAGCCGACAAACGAGATTAATCGTCGCCGAATATGGCGGGTTGTTGCACTCGCAATTAAAGTACGTTAATAAAGCACCGGAGGCAAATCGTTTCGCGCTCAGCGGAATGTGAAAGTAGATAAAGTCGCGGCGAACTAGTCGTGTACGTAGTGCCAGTCTCGATGGCGCGCAGCGAACCTCATTATCGGTTTCCGACTTAATTGAGGTTGGTTTTGTTAACGGATTACGGCCGGATCGGTTCCGCAAACCGATCCAGCGTCCCGAGCAAATGTCATTATCACGATCAACAACTTACGAGCGAGCTCTCAACTCGTACGTGCCAATTAAAATGCCGCCTTCGAACTGGTGACCACCGGACTTAACTTTTTCATCATCGCGTGTAATCTCCATCCATAAATATCGATAAGATCAGCATGAGCGATCAAACCGGATGATTACACGGCAATATTATGCAAGCTCAAGCTCTAACTTCACTGTCAGCATCGTATTTTATGGCTCAATTCAAAAGATAATCAATCAAATTCTTGTCATGATGTAATTAACTAATAATATTGCGAAGAAAACGTGAATATAACCAAAAAAGTGACATTAATATACTCCTCCCTTTCAATAATTATCCTGAAACAACCAGTCGGCCGGAAACTTGCGGCCCACGCATCGGTATAACGCGTTATTCACAACGTTCCGCCGTGGAAAAATATCAAAATATACTTTCTATCATCGTAACGTAGTCGTATATCAGAAAAGTGGATGTCGTATATTAGAAGGCACAGCAAGCGGCGATGGCGTTTCTCGAGATGGCGTGACTCCGGCGCTATCGCATGGCAACCTTGCCGTGCATTATCGCCGATTAATAAGCCCTACGTTCTAAGAAAGCACCTCGGGGTTACGTACTTACTCGACATGCATCTCGCGTTCGTGGATCATCGCTACGAGGGAGAGGAAGAATCGCCTCGGTCTTTAACATCTCGTGCGCTCATCTTTCTCTTTCGCGAAAGAGAGAGAGAGAGAGAGAGAGAGAGAGAGAGAGAGAGAGAGAGAGAGAGAAAGAGAGAAAGAGAGAGAGAGAGAGAGAGAGAGAGAGAGAGAGAGAGAGAGAGAAGGGGGAGAGGGAGGAGAGTAGAGCCGATTGCGGAACTCACGAACGCAAAGAGGTGATTTCGAGTTTCCTTCGGGAATCTCCCGACTATACATGTTAACCCGCCTCACGACCGGCAATTTGCAAATTTCCATTTCGTTCCAGCGCAGCTATTTCGCGAGAGAACACGGCGTCGAAACCGACATTCTGCTATATACGTTATTCCCATATGCGATGCGATAATGAGCTGGAGCCGTAAGTTAAGTTTAATACGAAAATACATAAAGTCCATTCAAATAAAATAAAAATTTTTAATTATAATATAAATATAAAACCTCAAACCGAGATGTTCTTTTCACACTGACGAAAGTACGCGTTCGATTCGCAAATGCAATAAAATCCTCTACCCCGATATACATACTCGCGTATATTTCTGACACGCATTTATTTCTCTCTCTCTCTCTCTTCCTTTCCCTCTCCATCTCCTCCTCCCCCTCTCCCTCTCTCTCTCTCTCTCCCTTTGTTTCGCAAAAAACCGTAATTTACGTTTCACGAAAATCGGCGGGGCTTAATGATCGAAGCGACGCTGGCCGTTTCCGTCGTCGTAAATTACGATGACCGATTCTCGAGGAGACCCTTAGCGCGCGCATCGGCGGCGGAGTTCGACCTTCTCGCACGCTCCCTCATCGAGGACTCGGCGAAATAATCGACCACGTTCCTGCGTTCCATGTACGGCGGCGGCGGTGGTGGTGGTGATGGCGACTCCTTGGGCGGGGTGAGCGCGCTGTACAGTTAGGATTTCGAAGAGGCGAGGAACATAATGAGAGAAACGTGCTGCCCCCTGACCCGCGCTGCGCACACGGCTGCACCCTTGCCCATATATTCGCATTGAGACGAAATTCTCGTTATGCGATACAGATAACTAGAGGGTCCGCTCTTGCGAAGCAAGGTGTATCAAGATGACATGGAAATCCACGTTTGGAGTTGATTAAACGAGAAACATGCGAGGGGATATTATCTCTACCATCATACGCACGCATACAGGACCAGTTTTACCTAAAGAATTCCTCGCAGGGGAACACCAATTAATACGTTTCTGTATAAAAATCCGCACGTTGAAACGTGAGGCAGAATTTATTATGATAAAATTTTAATAAGGGTAATTAACATCGTATGCGCCAGGGACGGTAAAAATAGTTTAGATATTATGATATGATCCAAAAAGAATCAAATTGATCCCCTTTAGGTCGATTGAATACAAAACTTAGTAAAGAATTTAAATGAAGAACCTGAAGACACAGTTCTGAGACCTAGTGAAGGGACCAGACACTAATTATATCTGCAAGACCAATACTTGAGTCGATTAATTATTGGACAGATCGGGGCAAGACTGGGAACGACCAGTCTCTCCCGAGGAACGAAGAACTTTGTCGTTAAAGAATTTCTCGGTGTATCTCCGCGTATCTTCTCCACGCCGGTCAGTTATCGCGCAAGTGGACTGGTATGATTTTTATCCCGCACAATGTCGAGTTATCCACGCTCGTTATCGCAGAAGAGTATTTATAGCGGTATGATCCGGGGAGATATTTCCAACGAACGATTCGACAAAAAATTGATTTATCGATAGGATAAACTTACTGTACGGATTAAGTCTATAAGAAAAAATTACGTTATACGTTGATCAAATAAAATAAAATTTGACGGACGTTTTAATCAGGAGATATCGCATTCATCACTATGTTTATGAATCTCTCTGTCAATACTATGACGACATGCTGCTTTTGTACGCGAGCTGACAACTGCGCTGTTGAAATCGTTCAGCGTTTATAATTAACAATGACGATAACGAACCGGTAACTTTTTGTCATTCGTCCGCTTTCGACACGCCTTTCGAACGAACTAATCTCGTTTCGAGGACAATTCTAAATTAGGGAGCGTAAGTAGTGATTGCAAAACGCGAATTGTATCCATAAAGGGATGTGTCACTAGAAAGTGTCACACTTTCCTTCGCAAGGACTCGTGCCAAAGACGCGCGTACGAAAATCTTTTAGAACCATAAAGTTAAATTGGCCATTCTCTAACAAGTTGCGTTGCGCAATGAGCTTTCATTAACTCTCTCGTTGCACCTCTCGGGATCCAATCCCACGCCTCAATGGCCGACTACTGACTGAGTGACTTACTGAATCCTTCCGCCGTTACGAAAGGACTGATTATTTCAATGATTCTTTGTTGCAAGCGCACTTCCGCGTGTGTCTCGCTCTCGCGAATTATAATATTAACGTGTGATGTTTTATCAGTGAAAAAATATATTTATATCAATGTCTTTTAGGAACCTTAATACGGATAATATAATGGCAAACCCCGACGATGTGTGGAATTATTTTAATGATATACGAGATAAATTAGCAACATGCAAGCTTTGCACAAATATTGAGTTAACTGAGCCACAAATATTAAGAGAAATAATGCTACGACATTTAACGTTAAAGCATAGGATCTCTGTAAAAACTCAAGTGCCATATAAAGTACGAAACTATTATACTATTTTAAATGAAATGGCAAAATGCAAATTATGCATTTATGCAAACAACAATTACGCAAAGAGACCTTCAACCCTGACGGAGCATGTTGAAATTTTAATTTGAAAAATGAGTAAGTATTTAAATTATTATATTTAGTATTATATTTAAAAAGAATTACATATTTTGCTATTAATGGTTTGCTAGACCTGATGGAAAAGCCACAGGTCAGAAAAAAAACCTTTTGGAGATGGCTGAGATAACAATTATAGAAGGTATAATGCGTCAATGGAGCACCTTATGATATACAGACACAGTATCATGTTATATTTAAATTAAGTACATTAATAAAATCATTCAATAAATAGAGATTCAAGAAAAAGTTATCTCAGAAAATTCTTAGGCCAGTACTCGATATTTAATTCAACTGCATTTCCTGGCGAGCGAAATTCATTCTGAGTATGGATTATGCGGCGAGCGTACGAGGCAAATGTATTTAATCCGTGATTAAGGCAACCGATGAATTGCAAATCCCACCGTTAGTCAGCCGTCACAGTGTTTAATGCTTTTTGGCTTCTGCATGCGCGCTCTCGCGAAAGCTCCGCCGAGTCACCGTCAGCAATCTCCGCGCGAATGGAATTTCAATCTCCGCGCAAATGGAACACCGTGGTCCCATGGCGTAAAGGTCACCAACCGACGAAGTGTACGAGCCGACGGACGGCTTGATGATGCTCCGGGTCGTAGCGGTCGGAGCGGTCGTTACCCAGGCTAAGTGGCCAGTCGTTACCATGACCAGGGCAAAGTGCTCCATATTCCGCGTGTAGCCTGTTCGAACAGCTAGATAATATACTTATACGCCGCGCCATACTCGGTATCGAGGCAACGATTTAAAGTCGGCGCGCTACGGCATGCCACTTGCCTTGGACTCCTGCCCACGTCCCGCGGATGCCGAGAACTACCGTCGCATCCTGCTTTCGGCAATCGAGAGTTAGTTGCTAACCGCGTGACAATTCGAGACGAGCAACTATATCATTGTCTCTAACAAACCGGAGTTTTCAATTTTCAATGGAATTTAATTTCAAGTCGTTAATTGATGCTTATATTAATCTAAGCAAACATTAATTTTTATTATTAATTTTTTAATTTTTAACAGAGTCCTCGACAAAAAGTGTTATCGAACATGATTACAATGGAATATTGTAATCATGTTCGAGCATCAAGTTCAACTCCTCGCCATTTAAGCAACCAAAATTCAAACATGTTGCATCTTGCATCTGTGAATGAAAAAGGTTATTATGTTTAAAAATAAAGTGCACAATCAAAGAATCAAATTTTGAAAATATCTTTTTGTCCTTTTTCATCGTCCAAGAACAACATTTAAAAATAATAATAACATTTATAATTATTTATAATTATTTTTATAGTGTTTAAGAATTAAATGATTTTTTCGTGTAAAATTTTTAATTTCTAATACATATTAGCCTGTCCGCCATAATGTACAATGTAATGAGACCTGTGATCACGATAACATAATGATTTAACAGATGTTACTGAGATTAAAACAACGCAAAATTTCTTCATCTCTCATCCTTAACTTTCAAGTTATTACCTTTACCATATTTTTCATGTTTTTAATCGTCACGTTCAGTTGAGTTTCATGAAATGCGCTCAAGCGTAATACACACGTACAGGAAACGACAAAATAAAATCAGCTGTGAAGTAAAAATCAATATCAACTGACTTGAACAAAAGCATGGACAAGAAGGAGATCGCCGAAGAGGAGAAAGAGAAGTTGCTGAACGCCGAGAATACGAGGCACACCGGCGCCGCACTTGCGTCCGATCTCGAATCCAAGGAACAGAAACCGAAGGAGAAGATACTGATCGGCGGCATCAAGATGCCCGGATTCTGCCGTACGAAGAGCAAGGAGCCATGCAAGGATGACGAGACAAAATAAGAATAACAGGAAATTTGGTGAGTAATACAGACACCATACAGGGCCAAATACAAGCCAAAATTCACAAAATCGAGAAACCACAGAAAATGTGCAAAATACTCGGAAAAGGAAGTCGGTAAATAAATCTCGGCAAGAATAATAAGAGATTTTATGAGTACAAACACCATGCAGGGTCAAATAAGCTTTAAAAACAGCTTTCGAGAAATTATCGCCCGTTCCATCACTTGACTTAAACCTGGGCAAGGAGGCATACGTCGTCGAAGGAGGCATACCTCGCCACCGCACCTTCCACCGCACCGGTCTTAGCCATCGCTCAGATATAATGGCGAATTCAGACGACTTTTGGTACCACTACAAGGATATAGAAGATGGATTCGCTATTTTGGGACAAGTCACAATGTGACGGCGTTCTGAGGATGGGTTATTCCGAATCATCTCTCTTAGGGACGCGTACTGTCTTTGAAAATATGATTCGTCAAGGCGTGGTGTCCAAACCAATTATTAGCATCTATCTCAACCAAAATTACGAGAACTCCCCTGACGGCGGTTTACTGATATTAGGCCAACCCAATCATGCCCATTACATGGGCGAGTTTACGTATGTGGATGTTAGCCGCCACGAATATTGGCAATTTAAAATGGATAAGATTAAAACAGAAAGGAAAGGGATATCACTACAAGGATATAGAAGATGGATTCGCTATTTGTCATTGTGGACATAAAGTTAGCAAAATTAAAACACAGTCATCAGCATCAGTATCGGCTGTAATTGATTTTCCTGATGCTTGCAATAGAATGTCTATGCCATTCACAAAGCCATCACTTATAACAGTACAAAATGAACAGGAATCCCTTTTAGAGAATACTGAAAAAACACCCGTGCAGGTAGATATATCGGATGATATGCAACAATTTAAGTCGTCAAATTGCGAAAAGATAAAATGCTCATCAGTTGTACATTATTGTAAAGATTGTAACTTTATGACACTGAGATTGGCAACATTTAGATCTGACTATCAGAATACCCATAAAAGACAAAAGAAATTAATTTGTATATATATATATATATATACATAAATATTAATATATATTACATATAATATATATATATATATATATATATATATTAAACAGCTTTTTTTATGTGAATATATATGTAAATATTTATGTGAATATTTATAAATAATAAATCGTTCTTTCGGTATAATGTTGAACTTGAACTGCAAAAACCCCATCAAGAAATAATTTTAAATCTTGAGAAAATAATATCAAGGCATCTGGAAGTCTATCATGAAAAAAATGAACATTATCCAAAGAGAATCGTTTATTATCGGTATGTATTGACGATACTCAATAATGTAAAATCTGAATTTCTTTTTTTTTTTTTAATCTCTACCATTATATCTTATTACATAAGATATTTTAACGCATTAATTACATATTTATATTAATTTTCAGAGACGGCGTTAGCGATACCGAATTTCCAACTATTATGTATAATGAAATAGAAGCAATGAGAAGAGCGGCTGCTGCAGTCACTCACGACGGCGGGGATATTAAAATCACATGCCTGATCGTACAGAAGAGCAACCACGTACGTCTCTTTCCTATAAGTGACACCGAGCTGGACAAAGGAAATTGCAACGTAAAAACGGGAACAATAGTCGATGATACAACCAATCTTAAAATCATTATTACACCACCGGATCACTTTGATTTTTATTTTGTATCATATGCGAGTACGCCGCCGAGTACTGATGCTGATAAGGTAGATCGATACCATAAATTAATTTTTTTAAATAAAAATATTTGTTATTCATATAACCAAAAGATCAGCAACAAAAAATTATGTACTTTATAGCACTCCCCGGGAAATTCAACCCCTACTTTATGTACAATTCTTTGACATTCAGTCATTTGGAACCGGTTTCCAAAAAGATCGGTAATAAAAAATAGTACACTTTATAGCACTCCTCGAGAAATTTTACCCCTACTTCATGTATAATGCTTTGAGATTCAATCAATTATTTCCCGAAAAATTGAAAAATGTACAACTGAAATTGAGGCAGACGACTCTTCAATGATACTAAAAATGGAATGGAATGCTAAAAACAGACCATAATATAAATACAAAGCGTATACGTACCTCCGTACCATACAAGGTACGATGTTTAAAAAAAGAATTGGAGAAACAATTAAATAAAAAAATTTTCAAAATGAAATACCTTTTTACAATTTTACTGTATCGCAAAGTCGTGATACGCGCATTGAAATTCATGAGCGGTATGAAAAGGCGCATTGATATACTTGGTTGCACATGCGAATTATCGCCAGTGATACCAAAAGTAAATAAGCCAAGAAAGTATCGTGCGAGACGCTAGAAAATAATTTCGTACCTACAAACAATTTTCAATCTATCTTACCTAAGTATATCAAAATAACGCGTCACATGTTTCACGATTTCGTCAAGATTTAACGAATATTTCAATGTCTATGATAATAAATAATGAAGATATCAACAATGCATCAGAGTTACTGTCTGAAGAAAATTTTTTATATATTTAATATGCCAAACGTAATAGTTCACAATCTAATTTATAACTCTCCACTGAAAATGTACGAATATAGGTAGGTATACGTAAATTTTCTTTTATCGATACCGGTTCAAGTAAGTCAATTTTCGAAACTGGAAAGATTAAATCTGCCCAGATATACAATTTAAGAATCTCGTTCGGACGAGACTGTCAGGCCAACAAACGCGCGACAGTTATGGACACTTAAACGTCACGATAACAGAATACATTGTTTCCGCGAGTTCTTTCGCGACGGCAAGTTTGTGGTGGACCGGTCCTTAAATGGGCAATGTTCACGATGCCTATTGGATCGATTCAGCGAACAGTCGTCTGTACGCATTCAGGTCCAACCCAGGCGAATGTTTTATCCGCGTAGTACGGTGGACTCGCAGTCGCCCGGTGGACATCGAGGGAACTCGATATAATATCACGATATATTACAATGGCAAAAAGATGGTTAAAAGAAAGTATACGGGAAGAACCAGAAGAAAAAGAAGATGCAGGTGGCGTCATCAAGAAACCGTCACGGGAAGAATGTATACCGGAAAAAGAAGATGCAGGTGGCGTCATCAAGAAACCGTCACGGGAAGAATGTATACCGGAAAAAGAAGATGCAGGTGGGACCGGTGCCTCTGCTGCGAACCCTGCGACAGGAGCGGTTGCGGAATTAGACAATTTTGTACGCACGTACAACTTCCAGGCCTACCAGCCAACAGTGGTTGGTGCAGCCACCTAAGCCTCTAGCAACTACAACGTTACGCCAGGCAACAGACCTATTGTGAGCCTCTGGAGGGTCAGAATCAGAAACAGGTATACACACTGGACTGATTGCGAGGAATGTGGAGGCTCGTTTCTAGCATGGCTGGGATAATATTCTCCTCGGCGACGGTCACGTTTCTGCGCCGCACCGAAAGGCTTCTTTTCCCTCAAACGAAAGAAGTTGTTCTCACGTGCAACCGCCACGAAAAAAAAACTTCGCGACGTTGAGACTTGTGTTCGACGTTACGAAAAATTACGCAGTTATTTTAGCTTAATGCGTATGACTAAAACGAGCTACAAGGCACAACGGCCTAAGTATAAGAAGGAAGTAAAGAATTCTAACAAAATGCCAGAATTGTTCAATACAAATAATCACCAAGTTTGCAAAACGCAAAATAACCCGCAAAATGGTATAATTTCTCACGTACCGCAGTAAAGTGTAATAATTAATTTCGCCGCTAAAACACCATTAACACTCTCGGTCACAACCAGAAGACGATCATCAATTTCGCTCGGTGAACGCTTAGGTACTTAACGTGTAAATATCCAGTTATCTTGTATCTCTTTTGGTATTACCGTAAAGCTCAAGATTAAAACGTCGTACAAATTTGTAGTGGACGATTCGCACGACTCGGAATTTATCAGCATACGCGCGCATATACAAGTCTCGTTTCCAGTTATTACTCAGTTATAGTAAAATGGAATGGTCCATTAATCCGTCGTGGTTTCGCACGCTATTCGCGTGGACACCGTTGCGCGAACCTCACTTAGGCGACGCGACAGTTCAAAGAGAGCGCGAACGCCGGTATTGTGCCGCGAAACGATGCCGCTTTATCGCGCTGATCGCGATATTTATCGAGATCGCCGACTGAAGGAATAACAGGATCGCAGGTAGATAAATCACTAAAACCGGGACTCGTGGGAGTGACTTGACGCGTCATCCGTGAACACGACCACGATCTGAATGCACTCGCCGCGCGAGGATAAGATCTAACTTGCTTCCTAAAGACAAATTTCGCGGCGTAGAGAAATTGCCTCGATTGACCGTCCTAGTAACTAAAAAAGTACTCATCGTTTAACTCGCGAGTGAACGAAAACACGCGTGTCAGCGTCCTGAGAGGGGTCATGCAGATTCACGACGCGACTCGTCAGAGTCGAAGGAGGCACCGTCCCAGCGGATAAAGAAAAAATTTGTTACAAAAATTTTGATCAATTACCATTATTTTTTGGAAAAAAAAGTGCAACAAAAGTTGATATTTCGAACTCTCCGTAGCAACACGAAGATTATCTACAATCGTTCGACAATGATACAACGATGAAAGGTCACGGGTATAGAAGTGGCGTCGATAATTATCGATGGAGCCACGAAGGTGGCATAAAAAGTCTTGTTGTCGTTAGCACGGGACGGAACGGAACGTGGAAAGAAGTACGCTACCCAATCGTTGCTACAACTAGTAACACGCATAAATAATCTTGAAGAGGCACTTTCGAGTGAAAGGATAAAAAAACAAATTGTTGAGCCCGTATCGTTTCGCTATATACCGGTGATCATCGACACGGTGCGCATCCTCGCTCAAACGCGGGGTCGGTGGAATGAGAGGAGAAAGGAGAAAACAGCGAGAAAACAACATATGGAGGCGTTGTTTGTGTGGTGAGATCGTGCGTGAGACCGGAAAAATCATGGCCGGCTGAGCAACGGGACAGGCCGGCGCGCGTGCGTCCGCGCGCTCCATCGGCTGCAGCTGCAGCAACAGCAGCTCGCCGATGTCGGGATGAAGACGTCCCGGCTGCTCGCTTACGTACGTGGTCGAGAAATAAGTGTGGGTAATTTGCTCGTGGACTGGCTAGACCACTTGTTTTGTTGAGAGCAGTGGTGTATGCCGTTTAAGACCGCGCGAGCGGGACAAATACACGCGTATATATCTGCGCCGGCGTAGCGTCCCGTCACACGTGGCCATGCACGTGAATACACGGAATATACCCACACGTGCACGATCGGGATAGCCTATTTGCACACGGGTCCAGAAACGGGTGAGAAATTGAAAGAGAAGAGACGATGTAAACACGCGTTAAGAACAAAAATACTTCAGGATTGGAACTATCTCGCTTTCTCCGCTGCAAAATGAATTCCTCTACTGCATACTTTTGCATAAGATTTATTGACTTTGTTGAGAAATCAATTCGTATTTGCCTCTTTCAGTGGATGGCAATCTACTGGTGCAAGCCTCAAGTCCAGACGTGACTGCATTTAGCAGGCTTGACGTACCTACTGCTTACATCAAAAAGGGGAACATCTTTCTGACGTTGGGACACGCGATGATAAGTTTTTCCGTGCAACCTCCAACGGAATCAGCAAGACAGCAAGCCTTGGAAATACCTCGGCAGAAATAGCTGGTGGATAAACAACCGAAGCTGTCAGCCATGGTCGCTGCTTTCCGACTATTTAGGTGCTACGGCCAGCTCGGCGGAATTAATGAGATTCCAACGCTGCTGCGTTTGATAGAATCAGCATATGAAAATGTAGATACTTGTGCGTGATATCGGCGAGATCTGCGCGAAGCCATGTTAACCGGGCAATGCGAGACGCTGAACGCGTTAAATGTGTACTTCATAATTTTGTACATATATTTGTCGCGAATTTTTTACGTTTATATATACAGAATTTTTTCAATCGTTTATGCAGAAAATTATTTGAAAAATGATATTACAAACCACAGATATTAGACAAACGAAATCCATTTGTAATTTTATAAAGATGCTTTTTATAGTAATATCACAAACATCAGTAGTAATATCAGAATGAGAAATGTATAATTTATTCTTGTAGATTATAGGTACATTGTGTAAGTTATTAATAATTAATTCGTTACAGGTGTATTTTCTTAATCTATCTAAAAAGACATAAAAAAGTATATTTCCTTGATTAAGAACAACTTGCAATGATTTGATCATTGATTTACATTCATGTTAGTTTATCAAATCGATTTTCAAACGTCTTCTCATTGCATCATCATTCAACGGGCTGGCGATTCTCGGTCCGAGTTTTCGCGTGCACACGCTACCCGATGAAAGCACTGACCGGCCTTCCTCGACCATCGTGTGTGTGCATAATGATAGATATCACCGCGTCATCCATTGTAATGCGTGTAATGAGAATCTCAAATAGGCGTGCAATTTGATAAGCTTGTCAACTGTCGGTTACGGTTCATGCGCCCGAAGAATGGACTAGGGATTACAGTTATCCCGAAAGGCGACAGACCGCTGTTAACTCGCGAAAAATCAGCACGGTCTTTTTTTCCTCCTCCGCACCACGTGTGAAATACGATGATGAGTATCAGCGGAGTTGCGAAGGATTTCTTTTTTCTTTCTCTCGACCGTCTGAAAAAACCGTTCTGCGCGAGGGGGCGAGGGAACTGGATCGCTGGAGGGAAGTGGAACTCGAAGCGCGAGCGCTCGAACAATAATGGCTCGCGTTACCTTGAACACACCATGGTACGGCGTGAAATAATGAGCGAGCGTAGCGCAATTTAATTTACAAAGAAGTTAAAGATCCATGAGTCTCGGGGTATATTTGCTCGTCAGCTACAAGGACGCGATAAAAACTGGCCTGATTGCATAACAGTTATTATTTGAACACGCAAGTACATGCGTGCCCCGTACCGAAGAAGCGAAAGTGTGGCGAAATAATGGTCTCATTAAAATCTTTCGGCGTTAGCGTTGTCACGCCAATTTTCGAGATAATTACGCCGACGCCCAGGTCGTACGACGCCAACGTCGAGCGTTTTCTTCCGTTACGAACATAAAATTTGATTATTTCTGCCCGCCGCGGCGGTCTTCCATTAGTTACACGTATCGTCCGCCGGCATAAGCAATAAACGTTATGTCGGTTGTAAGCAGTGCATTGGTACAACTGTAATTGAATTGAAGCTTGCGCAACAGTAAGCCAGCGTCGCTAATGGTCTAGCAAAGTGCGAAATCGTATGCAAAAAATCAGTTTGATGTTCGCATAGTCGCTATAAAATCAAGAAGCCATGCGTTGTGCCGACAATGGGTTCAACAGGGTTGTCGATCGATTGAGCCGATCGAAATTTGGATTTTTACGATAAGCGACTTATCGCCGATAAAGTTACCCGCGTCTCGGAATTATCGGAGCGCGACCAATTATTTGCCGCGTCAGTATTACTTTTAGGTCGAGAGGTTAATCACCATGTCTGCACGAGAGATACGCTATAAATTTTAGATACTTGCAAGTATATCGCGAAAAAATAATCGCGTATTTTTGCCAGTCGGCGTATCATACTTGTCTCTAAATAGCTAATAATAACTTTAACACAATGGAATTCATTAATAACATAATAATTCTAAGTTACCTTTATCGCCTCAATCTTTACAAAATATACGTAGTTCGTAGATTAATAGCGTATAAGTAAGACTAACTTGAAAACTGAATATGATAAAGAATAACAATATAAAACTGAGATTCTTATTTTTATATAAAAAAATAATATTCCATGTTCAAGGATAAAAAATTAAAACCAGGAATCTTTATTGAATCGACGCAATTGGCGAGTAACAATGTCAAAAGCTATAAAAACCTCTCCATTAGCGGCCGTTAGAGTAAAATCCACTTTCTCTGGAAGGTACATCAACTTTTTTTCGAGCCACCCATTGAAATATAAGATCAACACTATAAATTACCTTACTGACCATGCGGTCTTGCTTTCCGATAAACGATTCCACAGAAATAATATTGAGACAGTAAAAACTATTCTACTGAACAATTCCTTCCCTGACGATCTAATCTGCAGACAAATTAATGCGAGATTAAAACAACTCCGGTACCCTCGTGACAACAATGACAAAAAACTCATCGATACATTCTCAACCAATTTGTGCGCGACATCGCCGCCCAATCATCCAAGTGTGCGGCAGAGAGACAATATTCTCCACGAAAAACATACCATGGCAATACCGGCGGCAATTACGATAAGGCAAAAAAAGATTTTATGGCGGCACTTTATAAACAACGCTTCTTGCCCTCTTGACCGTGAAGAAGTGAAAAATACTGCAAAAGAAAGCAGTTTAGATATTGCGGAAGTAAAAAAATGGATAAATAAAAAAAATTTTTTCATCTTGCGATGAGTAACAAATATATAAACTTATTGCGAATATAAATTAACAAGGATGATAGGACTGACGGAGGTGCCACGAGTGCCGCCAAAGCCGCGGAAAATCTCGACGCTCGAAGATACTTGGCCATACCCTTTGTCAAGGGCCTCAGCGAAAATATACGATTCACATTAAATAGCGTTGATCTCGATACAGTGTACACCATCCCAAAGAAGCTAGACGTAATAATAAAAAAAGAAAAAGATACACTTAATAGGGACCGCGAAACTGAGATCGTGTATAGGATAAATTGCAAGAATAGCGACGCGTCATACATCGGGCAGATGAAAAGACATCTGCAAACGCGTATTAAGGAACACCGGAGCAACATCAGGAAGGATGACGGATGCCGTTCAGTGGTTAGCGAACACCGTGTATCTTGTCAGCACGGTTTTGAATGGTCTAACGTAGACATACTGCATAAGGAAAAAAATGTCAGGAAGCGTGAAATAGCGAAAATGTTTTACATAAAAAATCAAGCAAATACCATCAACTTGCAAAAAAATACCGAAAACCTAAATCCTTGTATATAAACCCGCAATGTTTACTCTTTTAACCTTATAACAATGTATATCTATTAATCTTGACAGTTGCTTGCTCGCTCCCGACCGTTCGTCATCTTCCAGCGGTGTGGCTCCGTTCAACTATTCCGAATTTATATATTACGCATCTTAACGTTATGAAACTCACATCAAGGCGCTCTACGACACGGAACATGTAATTACTCATCGCTCTATACTTTTTAATTGTTAATTTTACTCTTTAACAACCACTAATGGAGAGGTTTTTATAGCTTTTAACATATGACTTTTTCGGTCAAAATCCTCGTATTTCTGAGATGTTCACGCGAGAGCTATAGTTCCATGCCAGTTTATAGGTAGGACATTTAATTATTTCTGTTATATTTTTGTTAGAATTCTAACTAATTCCGGCGTCACCGAATTTTTTGTTACAAGACACTTGAGAAAGACCCAAAACCCCCGAGTCAAAACGTCGTGATTAAACATCATTGTTACTCGCCAATTGCGTCGATTCAATAAAGATTCCTGGTTTTAATTATTGTGTGTTGGCGGATTAACTTTCATTTTTAATAAAAAATTGAGCAAAAAAATATTTGTGATTTCGCACAATGCTCACGAGTAGGTAGCGGAACTAATTAACGGGACCCCACCTTCCATATTTTTGACTTAACATCAATGCGATGAACGGTATAGACACGCCGTATAGCCGACACGACGAGCAAGCGCGAATAGGCGTATCCTGCCACGTGCAATAAGAATACTCTAGCGGTACAAAGCGCACGTTAATTACGGTGATTGATTTAAGCCTCGTCGTCAGAGATTTAAGAGCCTCGACCGAGTACGGCACCGCAGCCTATAATGCGCGATCTCCCTCGTGTCTCTTGTTGACCGAAGCGCATACCTAATGCGGTGCGTCGACCCGCGTGTACGTGCGCGCGTGCATGCGTACCAACAAGGACGTGCACGCGCGCGGCTCGAGAAGGAAAGACGGATTGAGTTCGGTCAGATATTGGACGGACAAACCCACGATCCATCGATCAATGGATCAAGAAAGGACCGCAAACGTCGACCGCATGAATAGAGCCAATCACGGCGCGATTAGTTTGCATTTACGCCTCTTCGGCCCGTTCTTCCTTTCATTTTTTCCCTCCTTTCCCTCTTTCGCTCTTTCTGCTCGAGCCTGTCTTTCACGCGTACATCTCTTCGGGCGAGCGGAGACAAGACGAATACAATTAGACGTTATGCGACGCGGGTTCTACGATGGAAACATAACGTCTCTTTTACGATCCGTACAGATTAAAAGTTAGAATTTGAAAGTAAGTATAATGCCACTAATATATAACTCCGAAAGAAGTAAAAAGAATACATATATTTATTAATGGCTATATACCACATTTAGTAACGGCTAATGGAAGCGATTTATGGAGCCATTATAGAGATACAAGGAATGAACTCGCCAAATGCAATTATTGTGACACTGAAATTGACGAAGGAGTCAACACTTCGATATTACAAGAGTTACTAAACCACTTACGTGTTTGCGCCCATCCCAGGTCTCTGCCTATTTCGGGATGTTTAAAACTATTTGGGGATGTTGACTGGGACGTGAAACTGAAGAACACGCAAGACTTTTTTGAAAAAGGGGGGCCAACTTCATAGACGTTAATAATTTTGGCCAAGGCTGTAAATTCGCATCGATTTTTATCAGTGTACATCAATGTAATTTTATTAACCATAACTGATGAATATTCAGTAGACTATAATTTTTAATAAATTTATAATGTAGTTATTACTACGAGTATGTCATATAATATTTTAAAGAGTGATCTGATCATAATTAAGCTTGCACGCGTGATGTTGTATCAGAGTAAATTCGGCAGAGATAGATATGCACTGCACTAACTCTGTGCTTTAATGTGCTATAAAGACTGCTGTACACGAAGTAATCTATATGAAAATTATTGGTGCGGTCTCACAGACCGCGCACCACTTTTGAAAGGTTAATCGAGAGCAAATAAATTATTAGTTGAATAAGTGACTCACGGCCGGTTGTTTCCGGATGCAACGATGGCTTCGGCCTAACGCGTATCGCGGAAGCGCGTAATTACCGTTTCTTTCACGCCCGGTCTGTTGAGCGTCTTACTATGATAATAAGAATCGTTTATTACGACAATTACGCAACGCATCTTGGCAAATCGTTCCACAGCAGAACCGGCGATATACGAGGTGCTAACGACTGTCTCAAATACTATATAGGCTGCGGAACAACAACGCGAGAAGGTGCATTTCGGTTCCCGAAGTATCCCCCTCGCGATACCAGGAAGCGAGTCCTATCGGGTATCCGCACTGTTCCACACATACACATACATTCGCCCCGATCATTTCCGTCGTTTGCCCGACGACCTATGCGGCGGGAGTGTTGCCGGGATGACTTGTAAGATCGTTCACTCGGGGGACTTGAATCTCCGCGGGCTCGATACAGATCGGACGTTCGTAAAGACGGGGATGTTTCTCACCTTATTATTGCACCGTGGCGCGATTAAACCGCCGATCTCGCGCATTAAACCGAGATCTCCCGCGCGATTCGCGGTATCGTAACATTAGGCAACCGGTCCGGTTTTACGACGCGCGCGGCACCGAGATGCGTGCGCGAGAATGTCGCTACTTCATAAAATCGCCGTGTTCTAGTAAACGCGTTAAAGTCAAGTTCGCAGGAATCACTCAACGCATCCAAAAGATCACACTTCGGTGGCTTATTTTCAGTTTTTATTTCTCACTTATTGTTAATTTAAATCGCGCATTTCATTCAAACAAAAACGCAATCCGGAACTAATTGTCCGATAAGATGGATTTAAAAAATTGAACGAATAGACGCATGTTAAATTTTCGTTAAGAGCAATTCCACATTCTTTGCAGTCTGTGATTAAAAATAAATAGCGGAAAACGGGAAAATTTCACGCTGATACCGTATCGTCGATACGCGTTGCCGTATACCTCGATCGCTTTTACGCGCTGCTCACGTCGGCGGATTGAGAAAAATCGTCGAGCGACGAGCATCATCCGCCGTTTTTAACGGTTTATAACCAATTCCGTAACGACGCGTTTGACACGGATACGCGTAATTTAATGTGCGGCGCGCGTGTTGGTAATGCGTGTCCGTCGCGCGTGGCAGTACATAAAACCGGCACCGTATAGAGCAACCCGGTCGCAGATATATTCCGTCGATCAGAAACGATTGCACGGTACTCTGGTCACCAGACACGCCGGGCACGCGGAACACGGGCCGGTCCGGTCTATCGCAAAGGCGTCAATGGCCAATGTGATTGCCATCGGCGCTATGACAAATACGCCGCTGATTCGTGCATCGAACTCGCGCGAGATCGATCCTTATCGATCCGCGACATTAACTTCCTGCAACGATAAAGGCGAACATTCATAGCTCCATCGCGATTTCACTTTCCATTTGATTAACTTGGTGACTTTAAAGAATTACTTGCAACATTTAACGTGCTTCCTTCCAAAGCGGAAGAACATCATATAATAATATTAATATATACTCGTAATTTCGTTATCATAAACATAAAATTGTATTATACTATGATACTGTATTACGCTTAACTTGAAATGTTGCTTGTGCTGTATTGCAAAACTACAAGATTGTACAATATACGAGTCAGTAATTTCATACATCAAATATGAAAAAAATTAAATTTTAGACGAGATTAAGATTCTTCGGCGCGAGTTTCAATCTCTGAAAATATTGTAGAAATACCTACGTACATTAGTGACGGAGGCTTGCATCACAAACGAACATTTAACCATTCTTGTAAATCTTGCATACGAAGTAGTAATGAACAGCGTGCGCGCAGCTATTGGCCGTAACCGGTATTTAAAGGCATTCCTTACTTGTCTCGCGATACATTCATAAAGTCAGCGTGTTTCCAACTATCTCCGTTCGGCGGAAAAAAGTTACGAACAATGCCGAGGTAGGATTATCCGATCGATCGATAGTGGCACACGTGCGAGCAACTTTTATTGTTCGGGAAATTTACTGCACGAACTATGTAATGTTATAAATACCGCGACATTGATAATATTTATAAATCAAAATGACCTAGTTTAGGTTTAGGTTTCGAGGAAGATCTTCCATCCTGCCTGTCGTGAAACATTCGTAAGTGGAAAGAACGAGAGCAATTTTGTCAAAAAAGTATGGAGTATTTTGTAACATGCGTTGTTACAAGAAAGAGTGAAAGAGTTAGCACATAATATTATGAGACCCGCCAGAGAGATATTATGAGAACAACCAGTCGCTCCACAATCACAAGATGCTAATGATGATTTCTTCGATTTTGTCAAAAACAATTTGGATTCGTTCCTTACTACGGCATTTGTTCCACAAGGACAAGAAGAAAATGAATTAATGAGATATTTTAATGAAACGTCGACCTCATTCGATCTTCTGGAAAAATTTCCTTTGGTCAAAAACTTATTTATAAAATACAATACTGCATTACCGTCCTCAGCACCAGTAGAAAGGCTTTTTTCATATGCAACTTTACACTTAATTTACTAAAATTTAATAGATTATCAGATTCACAGCTTGAAAAGCGGGTATTATACAAGGCAAATTCAAAAAAAAAATATTTATGAATAAGCATGTTTGTAACAACAATACTATTTCTTTAAACGTCCTCTTTTCCTCTCCGTTTTCATTATTACATGACTACGATAATAAATTTGTGATATGAAATAAATGTTTGTGTTAATTTCGAAAAAAAGGTCATCGGCGACCTAGGAAACGTAGACATCGAATTCGAGGATTTGGAACACCTATATAGACACCGAAAACTACGGAGCGTACTGCCTGGGTGCTGTCATCGGCGATCTAGGCCACGTAGACATAAAAATTATATATTTTTTACTTTAATTGTAAGTTTTAAATTAGTGAAACCTTTTAATTAATAATATTCAAATCTGAATTTTTAATTTAATATGTAATTATGGTTTACTGTAGTCTTAATTTACAAGTTAATATTAGGTAATTTGTAAATTAAAGTCCTGTAAATCAGAATTCAATATTGATTTGTGAATTATACCAGCTTTAAAACACGAATCATGAATTAAAGCCTGTGTAATTAACAAACTAAATTTTAATTATAAATTAAAGCCGATGCAATTCACAAATCAAAAGTGATTTGCGAATTAAAGCCTGTGTAATTCAGAAATCAAATTTTAATTATAAATTAAAGCCTGCGTAATTCACAAATAAAAATTGATTTGTGATTTAAAACCTGTGTAATTTACAAATCAAATTTGAATTGTGAATTAAAGCCGGTGCAATTCACAAATCAAAATTAATTTATGATTTAAAGCTTTTGTAATTCCACGAATCAAAATTGATTTGTAAATTAAATCCTGTGTAATTCACAAATCAAAATTTATTTGTGAATTAAAGCCTGTGAAATAAAGCGAGAAGATGAAAAATTGCTTATTCATCTTGCGAAGTTAATGAGTTCGAAAAAGAACTGACTGAAAGTAACAAAAAAATTAGAGCATTTACCAACTTAATATGGATTTTGACTTTAGGCGAGGACGCACAAATCATTTAAAAAATTATTGACAAATATCCACGACATCCACGACAGATCAAATTCTTCGAAGAAGAATCAAGTTTTTCTATAGAATATCTTAATAGAGATATACGCGTAATAATTAAAAATCGAAACAGAATTGCGCATTGCAAGAGAGAGGAGGTAAATAAAATTTTAAATGAATTTTATAACTAAACTATTTCGTTACAAGAAATTGAAAAAAAATTTCTTGTAACAAAATCTATTTTAAGTTAGAAAATTTAATTGTAAAAATTTTATGACAAATTAAATTATGAAAAGAAGAAGAAAAAAATTAAAGTATATAATTTTAAAACCGAATAATTCTGAATAGCTCATCTAAAGTATTTTGAAGAGTACTAGAGTTCCTGATAAAAGAAAAAATTTTAATTTTTTTTTAAAACAAAAAAAAAGGAGTTTGATTTAAAATCAAAATAGTTCTAAGTAGCTCATTTGATTCCTTTCGAAAAGTTCTAGAGTTCCTGATAAGTAAAAAACTGCAAAACCTTAGAATTGTTTTAAAAAATCATCAAAACGCAAATGACATTCACGGCAGACCTTCGAAGTCGAATATCTCCTTAAAACTCCTATCAAAACGCCTGCAACTCTACCACTAACTACTAGTGTGATCTGGCCACTAGTTAAGAAGATATTCGAAGATGCAACGAATGAAATTCGACTAAGACCCGTTTCACACGTATCCGACACTGGACTACTGACGCTGGGTATCCGATCGCGAAGTGTATAAATTAACATGGGAGCATTTACAGGTTTGTCCGAAAGCCGATTTGTGAAAACAAAAAAAATCGATCAGGTACCCGGCATCGATAGTCCGGTGCCGGATACCTACGTGTAAAACGTCTTAATCTTTCTGTCCGTAAACGGTACGGGCACGGCACGGTTATGTCTAAATCGATCTTAAATCGGAAATATATTCACGGAAGGAGTTCGTTATACGAGTAATATTGATACAAATCTCGCAGCATCGAAATATACGCGTATAATCGATTAAAAATCTAACGATATGATTATCGTAAACAATATCAACGAGTAAAACGCATAATTTAATGCATCAAGTACATTCATGGCGTATTAAAAAGTTGAAGAAAGTTACGTGCAACGTGCGTAACTTTCTTTCATTTAAAAAAGAAATGTATAATTTTATGATATAATGAGAAATTCTTTTTCTATACGGCTAATTTACTGCAAATCCAAATGTGTTATTTTAACTAAAGCTCTTCTTACACATTTCTTGTCGTTTTGAATGATGCCATTTAACACGGTTGAACATTAACACGATTAAACGTGTTGATTTAACACGCAACAAAACATGTAAAACGAGCTTCAGTCAAATGTGTCATTTTTAAACGTATATGCGTGTAGAAATAACACTTGGATTTACAGTGTCTGATAAAACGGCTTGCAATTACAATTAATTACAAAGTGTTTTATACATACAATCATTAGTCTATATACTCTATATAAATCAAAAATGGTATAGTTACTATAACTGTCCCTACGCATTAAATATCAAAAGATAAAATTTAAACCAATACCTTGAGTTAAATAACATTTTGTTCTTTTTAATCACCATGTGTCGAAATTTATTATTTTAACACAAATAATGTTATTTTAACTCCATTGACTAGTCAAATTAATAATTAAATTAACATTGTTTTAGTTAAATTAACCCTTTAGAGGCCAGGTTATAATATAATCTTAAAAGACGTCCCTGACGAGCTTTTTTAGTCTTTTTTGTTTTTGTTTTTTTTAGTGTTGTTTTCTTGTCTTCTTTTTTTGTTTTTTTTCTTGTTTTTTTTCTTGTTTTTTTTCATTTTGTTTTTTTTTTTTTTGCTTGTTTTTTTTTGTTTTGTTTTTATGTACATAATTATGTACACAGGCCCCTAAAGGGTTAACGACATATTGAGTAGCAGAAATGGTCTTACTTCGCGTGGCCCTAATACCAGAAGCGAGTTCACACCGGCGAAACTGGAAACGATTAGTTAGATTACGTGATCGGAGGCACTGTTGGCCGTGTACCAAACCCGCGGCTGACCGACCAATCGCTCGCCGATCTGCGGGTATGCGATCGCGTATACACGTACTCGTTCTCTCGGACCTACTACCGGTTATCACGCTGGCCACGACGGCCTCGCTCCTGTCCGCGTTGCGAAACGGCAAGACTACTACCTTTTGTAAATCGTGGCAGAAAAGAACGCGAAAAAAGTGGCGAATCCGTGTTAGAATCCGAAGATTCAAGTAGCCTGAAAACTACGCTGGTGCGAACACTGTCGTATTGTATCGAAGAAGTCAGGCTATCTCAGGCCCTTGATTCTCTGCACGAGTCTCTTTGAGCCTGGGGTCAGAATCAGTTACTGGTTTTGTGATGCGAATATGTAGCCTCTCCCAGTCAAGTCATGCGCCCACCTCCCACCTCGCTGGACCGCTGCAATGGGGCTGTTCCGATTCAGTACGGCTCGGTCGCAAGATCTGATGTCGGGTGGCCAGCGCGTTCTGCAGTAACCAAGTGGCGTCAATGGCGATTTGACTGCGCCTCTAAGAGCCTGTAGTGATACGGGCCCAAGTACCGCTGGTGAGTTGTGGAGCCAAGGAAGGGCACGGTTATCTGGAAAGCTCTCGGCTGTCAATCCGTTTGCTCCCCAACACGCAGTAAATATAAAGAAGTTAAGAATGAATCTTCACGCCCGGGTTCTCGGTTGGTCCGGGCACTGCACGCACGATGCGAGATTGATGAATCGGTTAGTGCAGAGACACCCACTGACTGCGTAGATGGCTCCTCGAGAGTAGGCGCTAGTTATCGGGTATAGAAACGATTACGCCTCTTGACGCACGAGACTCATGCCACGAGTACCCGTGGCCTCCAATAGCCTTCTTCTTCTTCTTCTTTGTAAATTTTATGGCATCTAATCCTCCTCAAGATCACATAACGGCCAAGAACAAGTCGAATATAATAAATACAGACTCGAAAGATTTAATCCAAACTCGGCGCTGATTGCATCAGCAATCTTCAGAAATTATTCAGGACAAAACACGTCCGAACATGTCCACGGTCTCGACGAGACTTGCCCCCAGTAGCCGTGTCAAATTAAAATAGAAATAAATAGTAATTAGTTATTTCGTGAATGGATATCCATGTGTCAAACGCAGTGCACGGGCACTGCGTTTCAAGCATGCCCGGCGCCGGGGATCGACTCGCAACGGTGGCGGGATTCGCGTCCGCTTCTCCCACGTTGCAAGGCCGGCCAACTTCGACTCCCCGGCTAAAGTAAAAAATAATCGCATGCTTTAATGGGCTTGGAACCCTTAAGAGGGGATCGTTCGGCTGATTCGATTCGGAGTCGTATGTCAATGAGACCCCTTCGTCGGGACTGGAATACGATTGGGCCTGATGATCGTTGATGCTTTCGCTTGAACTGACCCATCTCGCGAAAACCCTTTGCAAATGGATTGTTATTGATCTTCAACTTCGCGATGTTCTCGTTTTGGTATGCCGTCACCGCGATAAATTCCGTCTCCTTGAAAGCGAACAACGCGGTTGAATGAGTAAAGAGCTCGTTGTAGTTCTTCGCATCGAAGCAACGGGCTATCCAGATCCTAGGAACGTATTTGTGCATCGATGTTAATACCACGTTATTATTGGGGTCGTTGATGTGTTGTACGTGAGCTTCAATTTATTGAAGCTGATTGTCCATCCAGTGGCTCCCCGTTGCCGGACTCTCGGGATGCTTATAAATCCTATAGCCAAAGGGCTGTTGCGGCTCTGCCGGCCCCACGAAACTCCAGCCACCCATATTGCTGTTCTCGCCCCCGTTCTGGTATCCACAGTACTTATGGCAGCGATCGGAAGCCGGTGCTATCTTCATGAGGACATAATAAATAATTCTCACGTTTCTCCAAATCGTTTACGTTTATTTGAACGGACGGAAACATGCGCCGACCGCTCTTGGTAATTATAATTTCTGTATTATTCTCGTAGAATTGCTGCCACAGGTTTCGATTAAGCAGCTCCACGTTGACTCCGCGCAGCAATGGGGGGGGGGGGTTGAAATACCCATTCGCTTGAGTTGATCCTCTCACCTACTTTGCGTTGTAGAGCGATCGGTGACTGTGCGAAAAGTGGCGATGCCAGTTGCATATTCAGTTCTAGTAGCATCAGTGCGTTGTTTAAATCCTGAGGAAACATCTCCGATGATCGACGTTTCTTCTTCGATACCGTCAGTGTAAGGTATAAAGCAAATACGGAAATGATCAGAACAAACGTCGAAATCACGTGCAGTTGTAGAATGGAACTGAGACAACCGGTTCTCGCCTACTAGTGACCTACCACAAAACGGGATCAGTGCAATCCGCCGAAACTAGGCGAACTATATGTGTCGTCGGTTGTTCGGCGCCAACATATGAGACAACTATGTGTCCATGAACCTCTTGTCCTTTCTGCCGCGATTTATAAAAGGTAATATATAAAGTAACAAATATATACATATATAACGTTCACATGATAATTTTAAATGCCATAATCTACTAAGCCAGTTAAAATAAATATTAACTCATTACGCGTTGTTAATCCATTTGTCGTAACTTTCTCTTTTTTTAACCCTTTAGAGGCCACACATCGATCTCGTAGGAGTAAAATGTTATAATTTATAAGGTAGTCTTAAAAGACGTCCCTTATGAAAGTTTTTTAGTTTTGTTTTTTGTTCTTTTGTTTTTTCCTTGTTTTTTTTGTTTTTTTTAGTACATAATTATGTACACAGGCCCCTAAAGGATTAAAAATGTTCAGAGTAGTCTGTTCCTTTTCCTGGTAATCTCAGTAGAGACATCCTGCACTTCTTCAAGTTTCTCATATATTATACATATTTGCTTTTCCGCTGAATCTCGATCAGTCGAACTCAAGATATTAAGATTCTCTAATGATTCGATAATATTCCAACAACGTTCAGATGAAGAAATTATTAGATTAATGTATGTACAAATGGCAACAACTGGCTTCTTTTATGTACAGTTTACATTAATGATATATATTAGCGATATTTAGACCCTGATAAAAATATGTGCACGGAAAGAATGGTTTTGCTGAAGTATCTAAAAATTTAGCTAAATATACAGATCTGAAAATAATTTTGTTACACCATTAAAATAATTATAGTAAGTCGCTGAAATATGACAATTCTATAAAAAAAATTTGACATTTTAGCAATCAGTTTAAGTTCTACATAATTATTTTGATCAACCAACAATATTATTTTCAGATCTGTATCTAGCTATATTCTTAAATACTACGGGTACAAAATTCGGTTTTGTGAAGCGCAAACGAAAGCCAGAGACTTGCAGAGTTTCTTATTCACGCATCATGGAAATGCACGCCCTTAATCTACACATACGGAAAAAACGGTTTTCTGCTTAAAAATAATTTTGTTGCACCATTAAAATAATTATAGTAGGTCGCTGAAGTATGATGATAATGCCGTAAAAATTTTGATATTTTAGTAATCAGTTTGATTGTTTTACATAATTATTTTGATGATGCAACAAAATTATTTTCAGATCTGTATCTAGCTAAATTTTTTGATACTTCAGCAAAATCGTTCTTTCCGTGCACCATTCTTCTGTACACTCTTTACAAATATAGAAAGAAGATATCAAAAAATAAAAATGCGTTAAGTCATTACAATGTTAAATTTACGTAAAAATCCATGTATAATACACGGGAATCTCTAAATTTTTCTCTTTTTCTTTCTCTCTCTCTGCGGTAACAAAAACTCAAATCGTTTTCACGCCAAATCGCGTGTCCGATATCGTACTAAAACTTATAATAAACGACTGCTTCGGCTAAGTGAATCTCGCGTATCATTATTAATGTATATATTATAAATGTGTACTTGGCGCCTTTTTTTTGCCTTTTTTGAAAATTACATTTACGTAGTATCATTAATAACAAAACGATATTTTCACAAGCTCGGACTATTCAGTACATCCGCTGTAATCTACTTTTCATTAAAAAGTACTGATTTGTGAACTATTCATCATCATATACTGTAGGTACCAATAAATTCTAGATTTAGTAAAAACACAAGATAAATGCTATCATTTATCAAAACTCATTTAACCGACAAGCTTAAAGATGCAATTAATTATATGGATTTAATTTTAATTGTATACAAATTATCGAATTCTCTAATAAAAATTCGCACAAATTTAGATTTTGTATTAGACGTTTAATCATTATGTCCAATATAAAATCTAAATTTGTAGAATATAAAGTTTATCTTTATTTTGCATATAACAAAAAAAAAAGAAAATATCTTATTAATTATTTCGGCTCGTGTGAAGAGAAATTATTTAATTTTCAGATCCAATTAAAGTATAAAGGTACTAATACCCGGACACTTAAAACTAGGTAAAAGTACCAATGCCTGGACACGTATCTATGTCTGGATACCTTTAAAAAAATATAAATTTATAGAAATAAACGTTTGGATACCATAACTAAAGTTTCAAACTACAAAAAAATATATTTTTATTTTTGATTTTAATTCGCGTTATACTTATAAATAATAAAGGTGTCCAGATATAGGTACATGTCTGGGTATTGGTACTTTTAACTTAATTTCTAAATGTTGAGCAAGACATAATATATTAATTTCTTAATGGCCAGTTAAGAAGATATTCGACTTCAAGGATGCAACGCGTAAAATTCGACTAAGTCCGCATAAAAATTTTTTTTAAAAGTTCTAGACGTTCTGATAAGAGTTCCGTTTTTTAGTAGAACTCTAAGAATTCTGAAAAGAATTTCTATGATCGAAAACGGTGTTAAGAAGACATGCGACTTCGAAGATCTGCCGTGAACGTCATTTGCGTAAGTTTTGATGATGATTTTTTTTAATGAATTTTTTTGGCAAAATTACCAGAACTATCGCTAAAAAGTATCAGGAACTATAGAACTCGACTGTATGCGAGAACTCTCTTTTATTTTTTATCTGTTAGAAAATGATCTGCTACGGGAAGTTAGCAGATCATTTTTTCGATCGACTGTTTTTTTGGAATAGACCAGTACGGGATTCTCTAACTCCTTAACGACAGTTTCGGTATCGTTGCGCAGGTATTATATATTATAAAAAAGCTGCGCAACGATACCGAAACTGTCGTTAAGGAGTTAGAGAATCCCCGTACAGATGTTTCGTGCGCGACCGAGGTACCCTCAGGACACGAAGTATGCCGGGACCACCCTGTCCAGGGCGCGGGGCAAGAACCAAGGAGGTAGCGAAAAGAGGGTTCAAAAAACGCTCGCTGGGTTATTCTGACAAACACACTTTATTGCACATAGAGTACTTCTCGCATTCACGCACCCGAGCACCCGGAGCATTCGCGGGATGGCGGGACGGAAATCTTGAGTCGCTCCTTCTGTCTGCGTGGCTCGCGAAACGGAAATCTTGTAGAGCGGTAGATGACCGCCCTCGCGTTCGGAGATCTTGCTCGCGGTCAACGGATATCTTGGCGCGAAGCAGACGAGCGACCGCGGTCACGAGGTGCGAGATGCTCAGGCTTTCCTTTTGTCTCGGGTACGCGATAGTGAGTTCGCGTTTTACACAATCACTACTCGTTACATTCACGCTGATGGTCCGTGTTCACGAACTATTACTAAAAAGTATCAGGAACTATAAAACTCGACTGCGTGCGATAAGAACTCCTTTTTATTTTTGATCTGCTGAAAAATGATATAACTTCACCGATATAACGATATAACTTCACCGACATCAAAGCAAGTCATGTAAATCAAAAAGATATATTTCGTACATCATACAATCGGTAGAATAATGCGTATAACATGTAACAACATGTAACAACACTGTCTTAAAAAGAAACAGATGACATTAACGTTACACATCAACGTCATAAATGGACATAAAAAATTAGAATGTGTGGTAAATGTGTGGGATCATTTCACTGACGTGTGTAACACGTTTGCTATATGTAACTGTGGATATGAAGTCCATAGCCCTGACGACAAACAAATGTTGAAGATTTTAAAAGAACATTTACATCGTGCACACAAGTTTAGATACGATAAAATGCGAATATGTGTTCCATACAAATTCCGATCGTGTTACGATCACAAAGAAAATAATGCTACGTGCCGTATCTGCAATCGTATGTTTGATTTAATTGAAAAAAAAAATGCTGAAGCCCTGTCAAAACATGTTAAGAATGAGCATCCACAGTGGGGTAACGTGTAAGTATACATTAAAAAAAAAAATCTATAATATTTATCATTCCGCAAATTTAATAATTATATAATTTATTGCAGACTTCCTCACCAAGGCCGATACCAACAATGGGTGTATTATTATACAATTTTAATTTGTTTAATTATAATCTATATATATATATATATTATATTTAAAAAAATATATATATATATACATATATGAAGAAGCAAAATTATAAAATTACTCCTTGTTTGGGATTTTCACGACTACAGGATGTTTTAAAGCGGCAAATGATCAAAGATAATTTGCAATAAAACGCACGTTGAAATAAGCGTACCTACGCGACGCATCATCGTGCAGTTGCACAATTTAACATGAATATAAAACCCAAAGATGGTGCGTACATGGTCGAGAGTGAAATTGAGGCGTTTAATATGTATGAATGCTTAAAAAGAGCAAGATGACTCGCTCCTCGGATCCCTTACGATCATCTGTCTCCTCGCGGTTACATTGCACAAGCGTCACGTCTAACGTAAAAGCATCGATCTTTGTCAGCCGTAAAATCGGCCGCGTCGCTTGCACAATTCTACCTTGCACTACTTCAATTTTGTTGAACGTTGCAAATCATCAAAATAATTATGTGTGGTGGCTCAAGATAGAATGTCAAAACACAATAATTATTTCGACTAATATAATAATTGGTCCAAAAAAATTATTTTAGATCTGTATTTAATTATAAAAATTTGTAGGCGTTTTTTAATATTATTTATATTGTAATATAAATATACCACATATAAGTATACCACAAGTACGCCATAAATTTAATCGCTACTATTTACCGTATCGGCATCTTACATTAAGCTCCATTTACTCCCTGCATTGATATTGCAAAAAGTCCCTGTGTCTCGCAAGAATGATCCAAGTACACGTCACATTTTCTTGCCTGTCATTTGATTTATCTCCCCATTTTCGCGAACCTGTTGCAACCGCTCGGACAAATTGGTTCCGATTGACTCTCTCTGCCTCGGATATCTTTGAATTCTATCAGAAATTTTACGAAATGCACGTTGCTCACCTCTGTGAAGTTAGCACTGCAATTTTAGAATTTTGATATAATTTATAATTGAAGGAAATACCATAATTCTAAAATTGGCACAATTTCTTTTCAAAATTTTCCTCATTGAAAATTCCCACATCCACAATCCACCATGTCAACCAGCACTGAAAGTATGGAGATTAAATCTCAAGATGGAGATGAGCTAGATCGATTGGACGCTGAGTGCATGGCATCTGAAGAGTTCAGGACCACTGAAGATGAACCAATAATATCGAACCCCAAAGATCTGGGCAAAACAGGAAAAAGAGGGAAAAAGTCCACCCAATATAATATATAATTGATAGAGTTCTGGCTCTTCCCTAAAGAGTTCTCGAGTTCTTGTGTGTGTGTGATAAATTAGAAAAATAGTTCTAGTGATTTAAACTAAAATATATATTTTATCTTCTATTTTCGTTAGAATCAGTAAAACACAGGTCAACACGAGTATCAATAATGAAGCCCAATATTATGGTGTTTCAACCTCAACTTGACCTAACATAACTATTCGACAACGGATTCGACTGTCGAGCACGCGCAAACAAAGGCCATTGGATCCGTTTCTCCGTTTAATCGAAGACCGTGATCGACACGAATCTTAAATATGGACAGATTACAGAGATTACGGGCAGAGAGATTGGAAATGAAAATATGGCGCTTCATATGAGTTAAAAACACAAATCATATGATTAAAGTGTTGTTTCTAATGGAAAAAAATGGTGCAAATTAGAAATTTGCACTTGGCTTCCTCATAGAGGAAGTGACGTCTTAAGATGCTAATACAGCCCTCTGATTGGCTGATGACGCCTTAAGACTATACTTAAGACGATTTTGAATATAAGACTTTAATTTCAATTCAGATCAATTGTGCATCGCAATACTTTTCGATATAGAACTTTTTCGATGCTACCCAGAACTCCGAAGAAAACATTAATTTTCCCCCAAAAATTTTCCGAACTTAAAAAATTCGGTTAGGGTTACCCAACACCCCCCCCCCTCCCGAGGGGTATCACGTCCACGATATAGATGATGGGTTAGCAATGTGCAAACATTGTTCAAAAGAATTTCGCGAGCCACGAATTTTAAATAAATTAATAAAACACTTATGGGAGCATGGTATATAACTAATATAAATGAGCCCGTACCGTACAGAGTACGAAAATATTACAAGTGCTCATATGGTGTGGCGGTATGCAATATATGTGGTTTCATAAATTACAAATATATATCAAATCCTACGGATGTGATAAAACATATGTAAATAACAAACATCCCAATGCAATTGTGCGTGCTTTTACCACCGTCCTCTTCCGCTCACGCAGAGCGGGTATGGCGTTGGTCCTGAGCGAACGCGATACTAAAGCGGAGCGACTTAATTTTGTAAACGGTTTGAATAAAGTGAGACATACTTGTATTAAACCGCGAGAGTCGAGTGTGCACACCCTTCCCAGCCTACATACATAACATAGATACAGGATGACTTCGTTACATGGACACTGGCAATATACTGTTGATTTATATACCTCCAATAATTTTCCTCAATATTTGAAACTAATGCTATGCGAGAAATTGGGCATTGTATATAGAAATGTATACGAAAGCAATAAATTTTATTTTGCTCCTTATTTTAGAGCATCTCGTAAAGTAGCTAAGCAACTAATATCATCTCTAAGAAAAAATGATCCGAAATTACAATATGTACTTTCCGTTTTATAGATCTATTCGATTTGTTTTCCATAACTGACGTAAATAGTGTAACATTATATGATAAAGCTAAATTATTAATATTAAAATTAAGAAACGAATCAGATTTAATGCAAATTATCTTGAACTATAAATTCTGTAATATTATTTTTGTATAATTATTTTTCTTATGTGTAATTTCACATTTTACAGCTGACTTATGTTATCATATTAAATGTATTCGCACTTGTATATGCAATTAACAAATTTCGATATACATATATCTTATCGATGTATATTTCGACCTATATTATTTTAGTATTAACTTTATGAACTTTATATATTGTAATCGTAATACATTGTAAATATAATAAAAACTGCCAAAATAAAATATTTATTTTTTTTAAGACACTGTAATAATGAAGTACATAACGCTCTCAAAGTGGTGAAAATCACGCTCGACGACTTTCATATATGTAGCAGAATCTTTTAATTGAGAAACTAATGTATCTCTGTTGATCAGAAAAATTAGAATTTCAATCTATCTCGCCATTACATGACTCTGAACAGGAAACAATTAAATATAGTGTATTTTGTGAGAAAATGGTTATCCTAATTTCTCATTATAAAGCTATATTATAACTGATCCGGATATATATCGTGCATCGCGCGTAATAACGCAGTGGCGGTTGTACCTCTATCGGTTGCAACAGAAATGCAAGGATCGTGCGCAGCGAGCCTTGGATCGATTCACGTACGACGCTGCAGCGCGCCGCTGCACTTATTTCTGCGTGGCTGCGCCGTTAAAGTGCAACAGCGAGAGACAGCCGGCCGACCGACGCCGACGTAGAGAGACAGTTCAGGTTTTCCTCCGATATTTCTTACAAATGTGCGTCGCACACCCAACATCGAGTTTGACACGGCGTAAAGTTTGAAACGAAACGCCGGAAACGACAAGAAACTCTACTATTTGCACGGTGTGGTATTAATCTAACAGGATCTCTCGAGAGATCTCTCTTGTTATATCACCGCTTTATAATTAGTCACCGTTTTTTACATATTTTGATATTATATTATTTATTTGCAGTAAATAATATAACGACATCAAAATATGCAGATATATGTATGTTATAGTATTATATATTTGTAATATATAAAAGATTTAAAAGAGAGATGATATTCAAAGAGTACAAATGAATAAATCATGTACAGATATGTAAATTGAGATGTAGCAGTCTCATCGTTATGCTCGTCTCGAGAATTTTTGTAAACGGTCTTTATGCGTATAATTATAGCGAAGTAAATGCACTAACACGCATTTGCCAGTGCATTTACTCGCAGTGATATAGCTCTTACAAAGTACATCGAAGTCAGCATAAATCTGTCTTTCGACGTTTATTCCCCAGGACGCATTAATTTCTGCGGATTACCAACGGTCTGTCGTGACAACAGATCCTTCCAAAGCGAGCAAACGGTCACATCTACCTGCGATGATCGTAAATATATACATATCGAGGTACTTGTTATAAGAATGTACGCATTTCGATTAAAATGCTTATACGATACAAGATATAATTTCGACTCAAGAATTTCTCATAGAATTTATAATCATTTTTCACAGATAATTTGCACGAGATTAATTCCTCGAGTTTTGAAATTCCGTAGTGTTTTTGTTAGAAGAAAGTGCATTACTGTGGTTCATTGCGTACAATCTTCCCAATTAGTCCTAATATTTCCAACGCCGATCCCTTTCGCTACAATTCCTGGAACGCTTTTAACGCTCATCGCGACAAAACGCGACTTAGGGTACTTATAAAAGGCGAAATTGCTATAATCTTCTCGGCGAAGTTGTGGCAAAAGGACTCAACAATGCGCCGGGAATGACGTTCGCTTCATAACGCTTCTGCGAACCGCAGAGTTCTACTTCGGATTGGAAAAAGCACGTCTTCCGCGAATAATAAGAGATCGATAGGAGATTACTACGGCGCCATAGAGTCCCAATTACCCGCATGCAGCTGATTCGCCGGCGAGAATGTCGAAAGCGCGAGGAACTCGTGAAATGCAGCAAAGTACATTTGCGACGCGCAATCGAAGAGAAGTGCCCGTAACGAGAAGCATACGTTGGCAGGGCTCAAATCAACAAAGACCGAGAAAAATTAGCGACAAGAAATGGCGCATGAGTATCGAATAATTCCGCTCGCCGGTACCTTTTTGCCTGGTCCCTGACATTTTCATTAAGAGCCCGTCCTTTTAGAATCTTCATGGTTATTTATAGAATAATCAACGAGTCTCGAGGCGTGCCGATTCTTCTGCGTTCAAGAAAAAGAGAGAAAGAGAGAGGAAGAGAGAGAAAGAAAAAGAAATAGCTCGAACATCGACCGTACTATAGTTAATTACCGCAAATTCGATACACATATTAAAAGTTCTAATAATATGCGTTGTGCGAGTTATAATAATTATGTTACAAAATTTCATTATTGTTGTTAATTATCTCAAAACGACTTATGCTAAAAGAAATGTTCCACAATTATTACTAAATAATTATCACTGAAAAACTGATCTCGATTAAAAGTATAATACAAATCAATTAATGGCACAATAATAATAATAATAATACAACAAGATACAAAATAGTCTGCGTTCAATGCAAAATTTTCCCAGCAATCTTTCCTTTTATATTAGAAAGTGCATAGTGTGAATTGTTACAGCTATCAATATTGATTTCTCGATATTCCCGAGTAATGAACAATAACGTGTTCCGTTGTGCAATTTCTCTTGGACAAGTAAGGGTGATCTAAGTTGTTTGTAGGAGCGTGATAATCAACTGGAAATAACAAATGACGATGTACACGTGAAGGTAATCTAGCGCAACGATTACCGCTACCTGGCTTTAATTAGGCGAGACAGACCGGGGAGAGAACCAGATATCCTTCGGTAGTCATCTCGGAGGTGTCTCGGGATACCAGTCACGAGCGTTTACGTAAAAGATTCCGACCGTGAGATCCCGACGCGCTATGCCGGCGGCGAAACAATGCGCCGTTAATTCGCGAATTAATTCGCCGACGCGAACAGTTATAACGACGACGGCCGGTTCGAGAAGTTTCGTCCAGCCGTTCGATCGATCGCGTGAGACTCACTCTGCGGGACGACGACTAACGATTGGCATACTCCGATCGCGCGTAATGACGAAGCACGCACGCGGAAGAAAGGCCGAAGTCGTTTAACCGCCGCTTTTCCATGTCATTACGCCGATCTGCCATTTTATATTTAGTCGGTGGGGATTCCAATTAGCTTCTCTCTCCGTCGTGCGCCTTATAAGAAGGCATAGGACGGGTATATCCCGTACACCATATATATGGCGGTATCCATCGACGGCGGGGAGCAAAGGCGCTGACCTTCGGAAGGTCATCCGTCTTGCAGCGAGTACGATATGCTTCCGTGTACCATCCGTGGTAGCAATAAGGGACCCCGTGACGCCCGGTAAGGAATATTGACCTTACGTGCAGCGAATTAAATCGTTGTTACCTAACGAAGCGCGACGGACGAGCTGATATTATAGAAATAATTAACCAGCCGTGCCGGGTTAAAAATCATTACCGCGCGACGGTCGTGTTAACTCTCTCGTAAATCAGTCCCCGCGATCTCTCGTTGCCGTTACACAAGGAAAAATGATGATGGTACTATATATTTACATTCTAAAAAACTCGTAATTATTAACCAGAAGCCGAGATCATCATCTCTGTGAAGTTGGCACTTCAATTTTGGAATTTTAATATACATATATAGTATTACGACTTAATTTTTCTTTCCATGTGGTTGGACAAAACAGCGATAGAGCAGGTAGATTTTCATCACTTGCAGCTTGCAAATCTTTAAATATTGCGATTCTTTTTGGAGAATCGCGAACAAAGTTTATCAAATCTTTCGCTACTCCGAGAAAATGATTAATTATATCTACATTCTTCATTGCATCTTGTGCAACGAGATTCAACGTGTGCGCTGTACAATGAACAAAAAGCGCTCTAGGTTCCAAATTCCAAATCAGAGATTGCGTGCCGGAGCATTTTCCGCTCATATTTGAAGCGCCGTCAAAACATTGACCTCTCAATTTTGTAATGTCTAAGTCATAAACGTAATAAGACATCTTTTACAACATTTAGCAGCGTTTCCGATTTAGTGTTGCTTACTTCGTAGAAACCTAAGAATGTTTCTTTTATTGTTAAGTCCGGCAACGTAAATTCGGAAGTTAATGGAAACTTGTTCCAGTCTTGAAATATCTGACGTTTCCATATCCACGACGATAGAATAAAATTCTACGGATTTAATTTGTTTTAAAATAATGTTTATAACATCATGAGCCATCATTTCCAACATTTCATTTATGTGCTCATTATGCAGTCACTTGTAACTTCCGGCTGGTTTATCGAACCACCACTTCAATTCCGGAATATCTTCAGATCTCATTTTTAAAAATTACCTTAAGTTAGAACATTCTTCGTTGAAATGTCCTCGGAAAGGTAAACCTTGTTGAGCTAAAAAATTTACAGTACTAAAAACTTTTAATAAAAGAATCGGCCATTTCTTTCCTCTTTATATCAGAAATTTTTTAAAAATGGTTGCGCACTCAGTTCACTCATTGGAAAATGCTATTAGTCATGAGATAAATTGACCAAATTCCGAGTGTGGAATTTCCACACTCGGATAAATCCGAGTGTGGACTCTTCCACACTTCCACACACAACCTGTCGGGCCAAATATATTCTGTTGCTATCAACCGTCTTGTTATGTATTCAACTTATGTTTAATCATATTATATTATATTTTAATGCAGAAAGGTAAAGAGCGCTAAGGAGACTTTAAAGCGTAATCATCGACATCCGATTATTTATTCGCTGCGTTCACTCGTTTTTTCGCGCGTGTATGTAAATATACATCCAGAAGAAAATGACAATCACGCGCCAGTCGTAAATGCAAAGTGCGTCGGGCTGAAGATAAAGCGCAGTCGCGATATCACTCGATAAAATTCAAAACGTCTATGACGGCTCTATAGCGCGCAAATACTCCTCCCGATCTTTGACCCGGTCCGGCACAGAGCGAAAAGATATTAATGACGCTCCGTGGGGAAAACAATGAGACGCTTGGTGCCTCGTCGCTGTAATCAGCGTTTCTCAAGTCAATAATCATTTCGCGGCGGAACGGACAATTACGAAGACAATGACACTCGCGCAACGTTTCTCCCCTAAACACAGACATTAATATTCCCGCGTTCCGGGCTAATTATCGGATAGCTGGGCGTGCATAGGCATGTGAAAGTACTTGCTAACGAAGCGCAAAAAGTCCGTCTAGGAAATCACACGCATAAGTCGTCTTTGCGTTTAATTTCAAACTTTTAAGATCACTTCGCGGTAGTAAATTTGCGAGATGTTTGTAGAAATATAATAAATACAAATTTTAAGAGTTTGTAAAAATATCTTATTCATAAAATTACTAATAACAAGTATTTCCTGCATAATCAAAACCTTTTTTCAGATAAATAAAAAGCAGTCACGTAGCATTGAGGGTCTATTTCATCGACGTGCGTAACAATTTTGCCATATGTACTAAGTGTGGAAAAGAAGTCTATTGCAATGACAAACATATGTTGTTTACTTTAAAACAACATTTATTGTATGGACATGGTATAAGTTACTCGAGAATGCGAGTTTGTGTTCCTTACACATTTCGATCGTGTTACGATCTCACAGAAAATATTGCTACGTGCATTATTTGTGGACGTATGTATAGTTTAATTAATCAAGTAGATGCTGATGCCCTGAGAGAACATATTAGGAAAGTGCATCCACAGTGGTAGATTTCTTGACCTTTCTCGGAGTTCTCTGACGATTTGAGTTCGTCCACGTCGCGAGTAAACGCACGATAAAATAATAATTTGTGCGAAGGAGGACGATGTCCGCGAGCCTCGGCAGCAAGTGGACAAGAGGCTATAGTCTCAACCGAATAAAATGGTCAGGCGTGACACACTTATTCAGATACAGTTGCAAAAAGCACGGTGGCAAATAAAAATTGATATTTTTGATTCGCGACGGCGATCATTGTTGTGCAATTCGCCGCGTAGCGGTCCATCTCGCGGATTCGCGGAAAGTGGCACGCCATCTGCTCGGCGAACATATGGCGAACATAGCGTAAGTCATTCAAGTCGGCGAGTATTACCTCGATACTTATAATAACTCGGTATATTAACTGTTATGCGCGTCCTTGTAATTGCTGACTGTCTTGGATGTCCGACAACGGCAGACGACACCACGATGCAGCGATATTGTGTTCTGTGCCTGCGGTAACGCGGCACCGATGAGAAATTCAACAGTGGAAAAGTCACGCGACTATTATGATCCTGTCATTCCAGTTTGTGGGTTCACGAAGGTGTACGAAGGTTACCAGTCACGGATATCTCGAATTCAACGTGAAATTTCAAATTACGGGGTACCAACGCACAGTAATTGATTACACACGATGTATAATACGCAACCGTTAATTATGTGAGCAAATATCGCGTTCGTGATTTGATTGCCAATCAAAATCGGATTTACTGACAATTTGCAATCTGAAAGTTAACAGAAAAACTAAACGAAGGAGAATCAAGAGATCAAGATGATCCAAAGATCAAAACTTTTGGGATCTTACAAGTCTAGAATATATCGAACAATAAACATAGATTTTACATTTCGGTGATAATATACTTAAATCATTAGTTATTCCATTTCACTGATAATTAAAAGAACAAAAAGAGTGCAACGAGAAATTCCAATTTTAAATTTGCAAATCATCGAGATTTCTGCGAACGCTCATGCGGATCTCACGCTCGAAATACGGAAATCGTGAGGAAACGGATGTTTCGAGCTGGTCGAGGAAAAGGAGTCGCGGAGTCACGGCGGGAAAAGGAGGAAAAGGCTTGACGACTCGGGGAGAGATTCCCGAGCACGCGAGCCTGCGCGATACAGTTTATTTGAACTGGGGATCCACGAAGTGGGGAGACACGGCTCGGCGTTAGCGCACGGCCGCGTCTCTGCGGTTTGCGAACTTTAGTCGCGCGATCTCGTCCGAAGTGTCGAGGCACTTCTTCGTCAAGAACGCCTCTCGCAGCTACGCTCTGATCGACAGGTCGTTCGATGGGTCGATCGTGCCGTGTACATTCGATCCCTTCGAGAAGAGCCGAACGTTATACCGGAAATCTCCGTTGGTCCGGAAACCGAAAATTTCGTGTGACCGAGTCACGAGGGAATTGCGCGTCCGAGTGACGAAGAAATCCAACGAGTGGCTCGGAATCTTTACTTCGGTGTCGTTTCGACATAGATGACAATATTTGAAGCGTTTTCGTAATATATTTATGAATATATTACGAATCTTCTGTGTCGGGCGATCTCGACACGTGTATCGGTTCTAGTTGCACATTACGCGTGTGAGAATGCTTCATATGAATTGACGCTTTTGATGGATACGACGGAGCTTCGTTAAGTTTCGATGATCGACGAGGTGAGTGAGAAGGATAATTACAGTGAATGGGATCGAATTTGACCCGAGTAACACAATCTCCAAAATCCACCATGTGCTCTAAAAATCGTGAAAAATCACAGATGTATAGAGGTTAGAATGGAACATTTTATGAAGTTCGAAGTGGATTTCGTCAATGATAATCGTTGTTCTTTCTGTTCATATCCTCGGGTATGGAATAACAAACAAAGATATATTACAAGAACGTAATATATAAAGATATATATAATCACATCATAATTCTGAGCACTTCAAAAGATCATATATCATTCTATTATTAAATTTTATTGTGCGCTTTATATCATATGCACAGAATTTAGAATCTAAGTTTTTAATTTTTGAAACCGTTAATAAGTATCCTAGGTTTTTTTACCCTATAAACTTTAATAGTATATTCTATGAGTAGAAATAAGGAGAAAACGTTACATATGTATAAACATAGGTCTCAAAATGCTTCATTAGAAAGTTATAGCAAAAGTTAAAATTTCGTATTAAAGAAATAATAATGGACTTGCTATATAAATACGTAACACGCCGATGTTTATCTTATTTGCTTCTTTTAGTTCTGCTTACTATTTAAAATAGTTAAAGATGATCATAACAACAACACTTGTATGAATACAAGTAATGAGCAGTATCCTCTAGAACATTATCCCAAAATGCACAAAAGAATATACGCCGCGGATATTCATTTTGTGCACGGTTCGTGTGCAGGGGATTCAAGGACTTTTGTTAGAGATCAACGAAGATTTCCTAACAGAAGTGCTACATCACACGGTCTTTACCAATGTTTGCAGTTACGCTTAACGGGTTTAAATTCTTAAAAATAAATTCAATATTACATCGATGTACGCAATGCTTGTAACTGAAATAAGCGGACGACACTTTGAAAAGCAGACTTAAGTGAAATTATTTCTTGCACATTTCGTACTTTTGCTATAAAGCGTCCGTTTTGTCGAACATGATATAATTCGACGTAAACCTGACAAGAAACGAATTGCGCGAATTCGCGATATCGAGTAATTAAGCCGTATTCACGCAGAGTTAAGCTAAAAAGCCTCGCCGCGTTTGTGTGCATAATAGAAGTGCGAAGTGAAAGTGCAGATTTAGCAATTCGCCCATTAGTGGCTATTCTAAGCTGCAAATGTTTTATGTTTTCCACGCGGCCGTTGTGTGCATTGCGAGCATCCCTGACGTAATTTTCCTACAGAAGACCTATCGTGCCGCCAAGCACGTAACCCTGCCAGCTAGATTTTAATCGAGCTTATGAAAGTTTCTGCGTTGCGCGCAACTTTCTAATTATATGATGATTAATTAAATACAGGAACAAAGCAGATTTTAATTTGAGTATAAGTTAATAAGAACTTTCCGTGTGAGGATCTAATATAATGTTTCAGCACAGTGAAAGTAAATTGTGAGTTCAATATTGAAGATTATCGATCGTTATTAATTAACATATTGCACGTTTAAAAAGTGTGACAAATATAGGATATCCCAGGTTATTTATACAAACTTTAATAATATGTTCTACGAGCAAAAGTATAAAAAAATGTTGTATAAACATAGGTCTCAAAATACTTTATTAGAACGTTATAGCAAAAGTACGTCTATCATACGTGACGGACGTCATCTTTAAACCGCAGACAATAGTAGAGACAGACTCTGTAGGGAGTCGAAATCAAAAAGTCTTGACAAAAGGATTCCATTCCCGTCACAATCGCTTGTAGTCCCTTTAAAAATTTCGGTCGAAACGTAATTGTCCGTTATAAACGTACGTGTGTAACAGAAGGTGGAAACGCGATTTCTGAAAAAGATCGTGCACACGCGCGGAATAGCAAGTATTCGTTCGCGTACAAGATGCATACTAACATGCGGGCGATCCGTAAGACAAACAAACGGCACAGGAAACACGGAAAAACGGAGGTTTGTAAAGGTACGTACGCGTCATAGCCGGTCGCCGTAATAATTCACGATACCTTCGTCACGGTCGATTTAGTCACAGGTAATTAAAACCCCATTACTTGGCGATTATAAAAGTTTCGCGAGGGAAAACATTCTATCGCGAATAACGAGGAAGAAGCCGCGGGCTCACAAAAAAAAAAATTCCCCATTCTCATGTGTATTCATGACCGGAATCGCGGATAATGCCCGGAGAGTCCCCCGCCCGCGCATCATACCTTACATATGTAGAATATTAATTCCCGTCATTCGTATGCGATGTACGCAATATCGCCGCGAATGCGCGTAGCCGTGGAATGTCGCAGGTGCAAGTCACTCAAGAAAGTGCATTATGGACTGCGTAGCATTATGACAGCGAACATGAATAAATTATATTCCACGTCGGACACAAATCATCGTTCCTAATTACGTGAAAATCCCGGGGATACAGAATCAAAGAGCGGAATCGGATTAGCGGAATCGAAAACGTCTGTAGCCCAGAGAAAGTATAATGATTGAGCATATGAGTAATAGACTTTTTGGCGGCCGGTACGAGTGAGCGAAATAGGTCGTAAGCGAAAGTAAAACTGACAGTTTCGTTTAGCGGTATGTTAAGATATCAGGTTAAAGAGAGTAAAAAAATAATATTGAGTAATAGACTTGTGAGATATGTAATGATATTTATAAATCATTCGCTCTGATACGTTCTGTCCTGTGTCGCGGCGATGCCGCGTTTCTGCCGCTTATGGCTTCAAAGCGACTTCAAGACGGAGACGACATTTCGCAAGTAACAGAGCACGCCGATTTACCATTCCGCCCACGTTTCTCCGCGACACAGAGCCGCTTATCTGAAAGACAAACACCGGTGGCGACACACTGGTATGCCACGGGAAGATAATCATCGTCATAAATTCATCATCATCATCATCGTCAAGGCGCCCGAAGTGTAATCACTCATTAGCTCACGCGGTCTGCCGCCAGCGCATCACTGTCAAGACTGTCATACCTCGCGAAATGACTAATTTTATCTTATCGAGGGTAGTTGAAATAACGGAGAAAAAGGGGGAAATACATTTTATTCCGACATTGCTAGGTGCATATCGTTATATGCAAACAGAAAACAAGCTAATCATTGCGAGAATCGCGTTATATCAATTCGTGGAATTTTTTAATAATATTAATAATTATAAATTATAAAACGCCTTTTCGTCGCGTTATAAATCACTTTATAATTATTAAAGTTGTAACAATTGTTTCGAACAAGATTAAGATTTCTTTTTAAACGATTGAAGTATAATGGTAATTTTTTTAAACTTTAGGATTATGCAACGACTTAGTGCTGTATTAGACGGTGTCTCATTTTCATCAAGTATGCGGACAGAGAGTAAATTTATCTGATTTCTGACATTTATAAAACAAGAAAATTTTTTCGACAACGTGAAACATATACATTCCACCGCGCAGACTAGTGAAATGTAAAAGGAACGAAGAAGAGAGTTTGGTGCGAATACTCTGTGAGAGATACTGGTGTCGCGATGTCGTCGAGTGGTGAATTTTCGACGTTGTCGAGCGGCGAGGCCACCGGAACTGGCGAGGACTCGTTGCCGAGCTCGAGAGAGGCGACCGCCGAGGCCGCGGGTTCCGGCGGTGGTTTCGTGCCACTGCGCGAGTTCCTGGACAGATTCTCACTGCCAAGGGTGGTCAGGGTCGAAGGTGCCGGTGGAAGGCCGATACTGCTGTACAAGCAACAGCAGAGATCGCTCCGAGTCACGGCTACACTGCTGATGCATCGTTACCGTCACGATGTCAAAGTGGGACCGGAAATAGTCATCCCGGAAGGCTATCCTGGTAAGTACAATCTCAAATAGTATTTGTTTGTACTCTTGTGTTCATTTACGTCAACGAATTTAGTAGAAAATAAGACTGAGCAGAGAAGCAAATTCCTTCTCTCTTAAAACATAAAAAAAATGCAGTTGATTTAAAAATGTAATTCTAGAAGAAATTAAAAACCTCTTTTAAGCTCTTTTTTAAATCAGAGAACAGTAATTTTTATTTCTAGTAATTTGAAATTTCTGAGATATATTTCAATTCACTATAGTAAATATATCTTCCAATAGAAATAAAATCCATACTATTTTTGTGCACTTTCAAAATAAATGATTAAAAGGTTAGAATATAATACGGAACGAAAAATGTAGTTAATGAATGGCAAATCGCACACGAAGACGCTGTATGGAATTAACTACCTGTCGCATTCCGGCCTTTGACTCGACGTATCGATCACGATGATCGATTGTGCTCGCGGAATTGTATCGAAAACCCGATCTGGGATTAAAGATTGCGGTGTTGCGTAACAGCATGTCACGCAGTATGTTACAACTAATGGATTGACTCGAAAGAGATTTCTTCGCAAACAACTACGATTTAAACGCTTCTTTTTCAATTCTAAAAAGATCGTTTATGATTTCATTTAAGTGCGTGTCAATTCATTCGTGATTTTTATTTCTATCAATCAGTAGATAACTAAATAAGATAACTAAATTGTGCAATTATATTTTTTTACGACTCGAATATTTAAATATACGACATAGAGATTTTCTCGTGAATCAAGTAGGCAAACAAAACACGCGTCCATTTGTCCATTTATTTATCCACGCTTAACTGTATACATGTAATCAAATCAAGTTATAGTAGGCACAGTGGTGATTTAACCTCAGCAAAAGAAAGTAATAGATGGTCGTGGGTGGCAGTTTAACAATGAACCTACGTTTATTCTGAGACAGGGAACGACGTGAGCTACACGCGAGTTTGATCAACGATTTATAATATAGACATTCCAATAGATGTAAAATTCAGGAAAAAAATGTTAACGATCCCTAATAATGATAATGACTCTCAAGAAAATACTAAAAAAATAGAAACTTAATTTACGAAAATTTTTTTCATCATATATTTTGACGATTTTGATCAAATAAGTATAAAACTGTTTTGCGAGATATTTGCCTCAGTTTTATATCTATTAGTATCTGCTTTTTCTTGTGAAACATCAAAATGCAAAATGCAATGACGACGCAACGTGATGCCGCAAGGACTGTTCGACAGGTATTACTCAACGCCCAGGAACACATATAGACGTGGCCTCGCGCATAATCTACATAGAAACGTTTCAATTTTCTCGGGTGCGGCGTATCCACACACGTTACATCTGCCACGGCGGCAACAACAATTTCTCACGGCCGTAATCGCGCTCGCGAGCGTGTTAGCGTATACTCTCTCGGCGCCGCGCCGCGCCGGTTCATAGTTCTCGCTGGCAAGAAGTACGAACGAACGAGCGGAGCGCGAGCGTCGGCCTATAAATAGTGAAGCAAAGTATGAGGTATACATGAGGTAACGCGGCAGAGCGTGTCGCGAATTATAATTTAATATCGTCCCGGCTTGTAATGCCGCGAGTACGTTCGCGATAATGTCTATGCGCAGAAACGTACGCGAATGTACGAATCTCACGACGATTCCCTGGCGCATCGAACGAAATAGACAGCGAGGGAAAAGAGAGAAAAAGAGAGAGAAGAAAATCTAGTCGCAGGAGAAGGAAAGACAGAGGAAAATGCGTGCTAGAAGGGACAAACAGCGCGCTAACCATTCAGTTAATTACATCGGGCGCGGGTAGGTGGTCAATGACATATGGCCATAAATAATACCCCCCGCTCGTATTAACAACGTCTGACAATACTTTCTTTTCAATGAGCCGCCATGAATTACATTTTAATAATAATGTAAACATAAAAAATGTAAATTTAATAATGTAAAAATTTTAAACATTTTAATCATGTAAATGTACTTCAAATTCTTAGTCTGAATCATAATATGTTTCTATAATTTAGTTTTTTAGTTTAAATATATCATAACAAACTGTTTATTGCAACTCGAAGAAATGATGTAAATTCATAAAACATGACATAATGCAAAAAAAACATGCTTATCACTGATACATACAAAAACGAGATATTCTATATACATATGTTACATTATAATTCATATATCATCCGTGGATTTTTATTTTTTAAATCTTGTTGTTCTTTTGCAAGTATATTTTATTCTTAAAAACGTTTGTGTTCTTTTTCTTCTCTTTCTTTCCCTTTCGTCTTGCGTTCCGGTACCCGACGACGGAGAACACCGGTAAGACATTAATGTTGTGTATATGTGATCGTGAGGTGTTACAAAATTTTTATTTGCTTTACGCCTTATACATATTTACTGTAAGTGACAATTATTACTAGTTGTTTATTATAAATAAGAACAAATCACTCTTGTGTATTGGTTAAATTGATACATTAAAGTGTTGATATTATACTCGTTCAAAGTGCGTCTCAATCGATTCCCCTAAAAAATCTCGCCCCTTCTCGAAAGAGAGCGCTTTAATTGTAACTTCTCTTACACTTCTAACCGGATTGTCCATTGCGTTCCACCTTGAATTTTTTTTACAGTCATTTATTAGGATTGCCCTGTTTTTAAATTGAGCGCTTTTAAATGTATTATTATTAAACTACTGATATCGATATATTATTAGTAATTTAATATTAAAGCTTGACAGAGTGACATAAACTAATTCGCTCATAGTATTAACAAGTATAATGCGTTCAAACTCTCGAAAGCTAGCTTCTTTACTATGCTCTCTCTTTATGTCGATCGATTCGGATAAAAATCTCCGAAGTGTTTCTTTCTCTCGCGATATTCCTGATACATAACGCACGGGACGCCGGGATTGGCGTGGGACGAGATTACGTCGACGAGCGCAACGGGGACTCGCTCGCTCGCTCGCACATGGCAAAGCAGCGAAAGTTGAGATACCGTTTTGTAAAAACGATCTGACAATAAACGGCCGAGGTAGAAAACGAAGACCTCAAACATTGTAAGATACACTAGACCGATATAATCCGATCGGTCGTCGTTAGAATTAGTTACTGTGTAATACTTTGCAAGTATCAGCGCTCGTTAAGCGTCAGATTTTTGATACATAAATATAAAATGAAAAATTTTGATTTTCTATTTTTTTCCATCAGATTATGTTGTCATCTCATAATTCTCCGTGTTTGGTTACAATCGCTTGCTAACGAAGTCCGCCCCTAATCCCGGCGCAACCCCGTGTGTTGCACACACCAAGCGATTCATGTCAAGGTGTTGGTCAATACGCTGGGCGGATTAATCGCCGAGGCGACCATGAATGCACGCGCGTGAGCGCTTGATCGCGCGCGTGATTACACGAAAGTATGATCAGCTGCATAAAAATAATTTTTTTAGGGAACTAAACATACAGGTTGAATTTACAACTTGCAAGCGGAGCACGGTGTCTTTTCCATTTGCGGATTTAAAACTTACTTGCTGTTATTTCTTTAATTAAAAAATAACTTTAACTATAATATATATATATATATTCATATGATCCCCTTTATCTAAGGATAAGCAATGTGATTTCTGCCCAATGCCCTGTCAACGTGAAGAAATTCAAGCAAGCGCGAGTAAACGGCGGGAGTAACTATGACTCTCTTAGACCCAGTTTCATAAGTGTCGGTTAACTTTTAACCTTAGATAAGGCTAATCTACAACGTGCTCTTTGCTTCCTGTTTTCTGCTCTTAATCTCTTTGCGACTATCTCGTATTTCGCAATTCCGTCGCGTAACGCGATGTTTTTTGTTCTCTGTCGCCAAAGATAAAAATTGACGAACTTCAGAAGAGACAAGAAACATCACGTTACGCGACGGAATTGCGAAATACGAGATAGTCGCAAAGAGGTTAAGAGCAGAAAACAGGATGGAAGCAAAGAGCACATATTGTAGATTAGCCTTCACTCTTCGTCTCTTTCTAACGTCCCCCTTTTAGAAAAAGACGAAGAGTAAGTTAATCTAAGATTAAAAGTTAACCGACACTTGTGACTACTGACTACTGACTACTGACTACTGAGGCAACTCATACGATGAGCTTACATTGTTACGACGAGCATTACGATCGCTTACCATAAACTTCACGATAGATGTAGATCTAGCTTTAAATATTCGCTATATATCGGAGAGAAAAATTTATCGAATTTTCAGCGGGTTTCTGAAAAGGTGATTATATTGAGAAAAATAAAAATATTTTTTTCCAAATTGTCGCAAAAAAAGATATGCGAATATATCTAGATAAAAATAAAAAAAAATAAAAAAAATAAAAAGATATAACTATAAAAAATAATCAGTCGGACGATAAACAAGGAATGATTTTTTTTTCTTATGCTGGTATAACTAACTATAGGCACATCAACGTGGTGACATGCTAATACATAGCTGGCAAGATTGAAAAAATGTCTAAACCTACGCACGGCGTTCAGATCTATGGCCAAGCCGTATTGAAAAGTCTAATAATCCAATCGAGAAAACAAGGCGCGAGACAAGACCGCTGGCGATTTTATGCAACCGTGTCGATACACCCACGTGCTCCGTACGAGGGAAAGAGAGAAGAATCATAATATTATCTTCCTTCGTGTATGTATGACTCTTGAATATGCCCCGCCAGTTTTGTCGGTGAAAATGCAGGTGCTCGGGATTTCCGCATCCGCGATGGAAAAAGTCGAAAAATGACGATCAGTTTCAGAATTCTGCAATACGACTTCAACGACAGAACAGGTTCAAAGTAACAAGTATATGTGCACACGCGCACGTATTGGGGAAAAGTGGATAACATGTGGGCAGCATTTTTCCATATTTGCCAACTTTCGACCTCGATCGCGATGACGATATTACGCTCGAGAGAAAGAGACGATCCGCGGCGATAGAGCGATAAGATTTTGTTTTATAGCGATTCATTGGGAATCTCGAAAATTACGACCGGCGAGAAACGATGAAACTCACGCTCTCGATCGTATCCTCTTTACGACTGCAATAATACAGCCATGTTTACGACTGACTCGTGGGTCTTTCTCTCTCTTTCTTTCCGGGGCGGGATATGATCGACGCGCGCCGCGGATTTGCAACGTAATCCCTCGCGATGCAACGACAATGTACGTCCGGGAATTCGCGCGGGGTCTCCTCCGCTGTCTCGGGGTATCCTTGTAATTAAGGCCGGCCGCCGCGAGCGTTGTCGGCCGCGATGCCAATGCGGAAAAGTGCAGACCGAAACGGATAATAATTGCCAGCGGCCGGGGCCCCTCGATACGACATTATAAAGTCATCATGGGCAAGGGGACACGCGTGCTATTCTCAGTGCCGACTCGGGCGACTTTTTCTCGGCAACGCCGATCCGCGGAGATCTGGATCCTCGACGTGCCGCTCATCAATTATGAGTTACGATCGTGCCTCAAGGTTCCGCCGGCAATCTCAGCCTCGAATCGAACGTCCTCCGCGCGCGCACGTCTCCCCGAGCCCTTTCCTCCGCTGCTGACGATAGCTATAAATCGCCTATCCCGCCTTTTGGCAAGCGAGTAGTAATGTCCTTGAGTGTTTATTGTCTGCCATAGATAGACGATCCCTTTTTTTTGGAATAGTGAGATTACAAAGACAATTGTGCTTTCAACTGAGAAAGTACGAAATTTAAATTAGTGACAACACGGAAGATGTACGATTATCTCGAACCTGACGATCGAAATCTACGCTACCAAATGTGCAAAATAGAAAAATGTAAAAAAAACATTTAGTTAGGCCCGGAGTGCCCGGGTAATATTGAAGTATATTACAGAAGACACTTGACTTTTTCAGCAGAGAAAAACCGAAATGCGAACAATCAGAAAGCAGACTAATACTGCGATTTTAAATAAAAAAAGAAATAATTTTGTTGAGCATAGGTAATCAGGAATGTCTTCTTACAATTACATAAAATTACATATAAGAGAAGGAACATTAGAGACAAATATCTACAGTGACGAAGTTGGTACTAGCATAATAGAAATTAAAAATGAACCTATTGCAAACAATAAAATCCACAATTCTGTTGAAGTAGTACATCGTTCCCCAAGTGTTTCTCCGAAAAGAATTTTTGAATCCAACCAAATATTGATTAACGCGCGGAATCATTATAAAGAAGAAATAAAAAAAGTTGAAAAAACAGTTATATGTCAGTACCTACAAAAATAAGAAACACATGTTTAATATATCACATAATATAAGAAAATAGAAAACTCTATTTTAAAACTTAAGAAATTCTATAGCGTGTATACTAAGTATATTTTTTTATAATTTTTTTATAATTGTTATATCAGAAAAATTAAAAAATCATTTTCCTTTCCTTATTCCGGGAATGAGTATGGATAGAGATCTTTTGTCAGGCAATTGATAAACGTTTTCAATTTTCATACCCGTGGTTTCGCTATCGCGAATCTCCGTCGGGAATAAAGATCTTTCAAGTAGACGCGTAAGTTAACTAACGGAAAGGGTTTCTCTTAGCGCTGGCGATGCTCTTCGACATGGTTCGACATTTCGACGATATTACACACTGTGTGCAGGATCGCAGGACGACGACGAATGCACGCGCGCATGCACAGCGCATCATTAGGGCGTTTCGCTAGCGGCGACGGCACGTCGACGCCATGAATCCGCACGGCACTTGAGAAAACGCGCGGAAAATGCGGAAAATTATATTCCTCGCGACGCGTCCGCGTGTTCGTTGCATACACGACAAAACTGGTTGCTTTATAAATAACATACGGCGGCAGTGGGGAAATACTGTAACCGCGGCGATCTCTTTCATGTACAGTATTTCAACGAATGTAAATGCAAATGTCTCTGTGAAGACGAGATAATCGAATAAATTGTATCTGTTCAAGTTGAATTAAAATATTAAAATTTCAACATAAACGAATTCATCAGCACAGGTTACATCATGAACATTTACGATATGCCGAGGTGGTCCCTCGCATAAGATTTAGTATTCATCACGCGAGGCACAATGTGTCGTCAGCACGTGTCTCTCCGCCCACCCTCGAACAACGCATCGATGATGGAAGTGGATATCGATTAATCGTCTTACGTAATGTTATCGGTGCCGATATATGCACGTTCACGCCCCCGTCGTTCCAGAAAAGGGAATGGTTACGGTAATAACGACGCTTACGCTTGTATCTTGCGACCTGACACCGCGAGACATCTCGACGAACGTAATTTCGCCGTGATTGCATCGTCATTTTCATGCACATGTGTCTTGAACGAGTTATACGGCTTATAACTCGTATATATACGCGGCTATAAAAATTAGATTTCTACTTCATCACGTCAAAGTGAAATCTAAATGAAGTGTGATACAGACGCGATGTTTCTGACCGGTACGAAATTGATTTCTAAATTGTATTAGCATTACACACTTCGCTTGTTACAACGTCTTTTCATCGATAACTTGGAGGAGTAACAAACTTCAATTTTATGCGTTAAATATAATACGCAAAGTTGTGAAAACGTGGTTAGATAATCACTTCGTATAATATTCCAATCAGATTTATTTTGTATATTATTCTGCTGTAGATTCACCGCCTTTAGCGCATATGTATCTTCGAATGTTAATGCATTTTATCCCTCCAAGACAGTATTCCAGGTATTATCTTATCGCAGGTTTTTGTGTGGTTATTTTGTAATAATATTCTGTCATTATATAATAGTAAGTTATTCAGTTATCTGAAGTTATTAATAATTGATATTATACACACACACACACACATATGGGCCACAATCAGCCATTATACGTCACGCTAACGGGTTAGTCATAAAGAATTGCATTTATCATGTTTATTTCATATGCTAATTTTCAATGTCAGTCTTTCTAAGACAACGCCGGCTAAGAAGACAACTTGTCAAGACGCAATTTTGCTAAAGGAAAAAGTTGTTTCTTTTAGCATAAAGAATCATGTTCTGTACTCCGTATCCGCGAGTTTTGGCACACCCTGTATACGTATATGTCCAGCGAGAGTCTCTGAAGAGTTAAGAAATACAAGGGCTAGTATATATCATGCGAAACGAAACCGAGAGTAACAAGGATTGCGACTAGGTTCTGTTAAAAAAACAAATCCACGTATTCGAGATTGATGTATAAGGTTGACGAGCGCAGCGAGTGGCAGGCTGGAATAAATTATGTTAACAGCAGGTGTAGCTGCGATGCATCTCTCTCACTCTCCCTTTCTCCCTTTCTTTCCTCGCGTCGAACTACGGCGGAACGTCGCGGGGAGAATCGGCACGATACGTAGAGCTAACTGACGATAAACAACGATAAATTCCTCCCACCTACGCGGCGCGGGTACGATAGTACGAGAGTCCGGAATACGTGTACGGCAATACCTCCTCCTCGGGAGGCAATTTCAATGAGCTCGCGCACAGCGCGCGGCTCAAACGTGCCCGCGAAGCTGATGCATAAATACCTATAAATATGACACGGCGGGGCCCGCGGTAACGTCGCATATTAAATTACATTCTTAAGCAGCCGGCACGCACGCCAGGAGGGACCGGACGGTATGGCGCGCATCAAGTCAGCGGGGCTGATTAAACGCAACCACGGAACATGGTGCATCGGCACAATGAGACGGACGGAGAGGTAAAGAACCGATTGGCGAGCGAGAAAAGAAGAGACGCGGTCGTTCTGTTCTGGGTATTCCCCGGACGTGACATCCTGATTCAAGCGGTATAAGAGTTGTCGGAGAGATATAGAGAATATGAAGGAGAAAGGATACGCGAGAACGAAGCGGGAAACGGGATAGAGAGAGGGGGGGGGAGAAATAGAGAAAGAGAGAAGACGAGCAGGCATACACCACCGGAGGCTAGGGATGCTAATTATTCTGGTTCATGCGAGCAATTTGTCGACTACCCGGGAAACGTATGTTTAATACCCGCGGGGCTCCCGGGTGCCCGCGGGTATTTACATCTGCGGCGAATACCGCGGCTGTAACGCCGGCTACGTTGAGAATTATCGTCGGGATTATACAGTGTGTGTCTCATGTGCGAGCGAGGGCTGAGCCCTCCGCGGTGGCGGAATCGCGCGGAATACGTGCTCGCCGTGTGTAAGGGTAGCAATCTCGAGACGATATATATGCACGCGCGCACGGGGTTAACAGGAATCGGCACGATTTTCCAAGCTGAGCTTCTGCACTGGTTCGTCTATTATCACGCACGCGGCCTCATCTTTTTCCTCCGCTTCAACAGAAATTATGCGCCAGGTATTTCATCGAGGCTTCAGCTCTGTATCCGGAACATTAGTGCAATTTGCGGAACGTGCATTCATGGAATAAACACTCGTGCGGGAACTGCGCTTCGATTACCATAAGTAATATCGATTTCACGCTTGGCAGCATTTTTCTCGAACAGTTTCGACGACACACGGAAGACTGATCAAGTACTATAAAAGACCTGTATTAAATTAATAGCAAAACTTTTTTTTAACAATAATGATATACATATATATATATCATAAAAAGGCCACTCAAATTTCGAAAGCCCTCGCTTATACGAACATTTTAAGCCCAAACGCAATATTGTAAGTCGCTTCAATTTTTGGACAGAGGGAGGGGCCACTTGACGTGGAATGTTACATATATATATATATATATATATACTTCCACGTATATATATATATATATATATATATATATATATATATATATATATATATATATATTATATATACTTCCACGTCAAGTGGCCCCTCCCTCTGTCCAAAAATTGAAGCGACTTACAATATTGCGTTTGGGCTTAAAATGTTCGTATATATATATATATATCGTATATATATATATATATACATATATATATATATATATATATATATATATATATATCGCCTTGTGTACTTTTGATCTGTAATTTTATTAAATTTGTACTTGTAAAAATTCGCGAGAAAAAAGATGGGAAAATATATCTAAACTATATTTTACTAAACAAATCACAACTAAATAAACATCCTCAAAATAAGTAAAGAAAAATAAGTGGATTTCAAATCTCTGTGGAATACTCTACTTTAATCTTCTCATTGCGGTAGGCTCTATATTCCGCGAAAGGATAAAATGATATAAAGGAATAAAATCTTTTACGAAGAGTGTACCGTGAAGGATCGAGAATTATTCTTGGATTACAGCCGCACTCGTAACTTTTCTAAACCGGGGCTCGTTCCCGTTCATCCGCAGTGGTGGCGAAGGCTTCTCGCTAGAATAGCAATCTGCAAGCTGCACGTGGGGTTAACAGGATCTCTACTTTGATTCTTCTTCCTGTTGCGAGGAAGATCGCTCCAATTTCACAGTGGGAGCACGTGATATTAAGTCGCGATCGAATACTTTATTCGCCGGAAGCTGGGAGACTTAATCGTCCCTCCGGGAGCACTCGTTACAAATACACAATCCTCGTAACGAGAAAGGAGGGAGGGAGATTTATTGCGTCCGGCGAATGTGTGTTATCATATTCCGAGATTCGATGTAAGGAAAATACTTCCTCTATTTGTCTTTTCGCTTTGAATATATTTTCGATTATCGCTTAATATAAAACATATTCTTATACACAAAGAAGTAGAAGTAACGGTATTCTTCGCAAATTTGAAAGCACTGCGCCCATTCCGCGTGCGACGCGCGCGTGATAGACCACTTTCCACGCATTTTGTAATATAAATAAATAGGAAAAGAAAAAGAAGGCAAAAAGAAGACGAGAGCAATGGCCGATCCGCAAGGTGAAGGAAATGGAGATTTCCCTGATCTAAATTTTGAGTTGCCGTTGCCGGATTTGCAACAGCAGCAGCAGCAACAGCAGGATCCGCAACAGGAACCAATCATGCAACCAATGTATATGCAAATAATTCAACAATTGCAGCTGCAACAGCGGCAACAGCGCCAACGGTTGCAACAATTAGAGCGGCGGGTGGAGCTGCTCCAAAATATGTTGCATATGTTGCAGAATGCGGCGAGATAATAGTATTGTCACAATGTGTACTGTGTAAGCAGTACATATTGTATTTGGAAAAGGATATCTGCGTGTGGCAAACAATAAAGTTTATAATTTGTAAATCTACGACAGGGTATTGGATTGAGTGTTTGCCTTTAGAGACGGAAACTTTGTTGGCCAGAATGTTACTCCCGGAAGCGTGGGGCGGTTTAGAAAATAATGCTCTTGAGGAAGTTTAGTTAATGGAAATCACGGGCGTACGATGATAAGTTAGAGTCGAGGTAGCCTTTCGGTTTCAAGTTTTCGCAAAATCTTGAAACGAGAAGATTCTCTATTTTTTGCGTTTATCTTCAAATAAACTTCGCGACCTTATACTTATCGATTTTTGGCTCTAGCAATCTGCGTCGGAATCCAGGTAGATAATTTCATAAATAGACTTCCCGATGACGAAAATGGCTGTTGCGAAAGACCCGGTCGTTCTCGATGTAGGAAATCGGTCTCGCATATCGATGGGACGATAGGACTGCTTCGAAATTTCTCGGGTGTGGCTATTAAAATCGGTTATGAAAGGCTGCTGCACCGCGCCGCGGACAGGGTCCCAAGACGTGAACCGCGCGAGTTGTAAAATTCTAAGAAGCCGGAATGGCCTTCTCCTCGCGTTGCACAACGCTCCGCCGCGCCTCCTGTGTGCTCGACACAATAATTCATTTACCGAACGGCGAACATAAGCACGATGTTAGCGCACGTCGCGGCACGCTAATACAGTGCCGCTCACACACGAGAATTCACGCAGAAAAGCTTCTTTTCGCGCCTTGAATGAAGAACTGCGCACAATAGACACAATGGCTCTGTGTCGAGGAAAAGTGTGGCTATTTATCTTCGAGATTTTTTCCAATAACATCTCATAAGAAGCCTTCTAAAAGCGTATTGACTAAATTGAGTTGCTTGTAGGCAGAATATGTTACTTCGATTTGCAAATGTTAATTAAACTGGTTTCGACTGCGTCGCGACTAAAGGTCGATTCTCACTATCAGTCAAGTCACGCGGTCCAATCATGGTCCGGTCACGTTCTGATTAAAAATCAAGCGTGACTGGCAGTGTAAATGCAAATTCGAAAAAACATTGAATTTAATGGCAAAGATTTTTGATCGGATAGTGAGAATCGACCTTTAATTTTAAAAAATTCAGATATTGCAGTTATTGCAAAAATTAGAAAAAAATTAATTTTTCGTACACTTATGAATTAATTTATCTTTTAATCAAAATATATTTCTTACGATAGAATCATTTATTACAGATGGATATAGGCAATGAATGCATTATTAATCAATTACAAGATGTATTTCAAGGCTCAGCTGTCACGTTTATGTTCCAAGAACTACCGTTCGATTTTCTCAATAGCGTAATCTTCGACTTGTGCGTTGCAATCAAACGGGCTCGATGTACGCCTATTCCTTTTCACAAACCGGTGTTTACACTTGTACCTTGAACTACCTTGACATCCAAGCTGCATTTCAACGTTGTTACGTCGTATTGTGTCATGAACGTCGATGACGTTATCGATAAATATCTCGAGATGAAATAACGTGCGATTAAACTCATACTTACAAGATAACAAAGCAAGCGGATTAAGAGTAAGTTATAAAAAAAAGCGTACTTAAGTCAGAGTGTTCTAAAAGTCGCGGCATCCGGCTAATAAATGTCATAAAACACTGCGAAGGCATTAAAGTGCTGTCTTCATGGATAGCGATTATAGCAATTAAAATTATAATCTGTAGACATGCAGTCGCATAAACCATTCGCGGTGTCGGCCATTGGATAATAGTATATCATTAGAAAGGACATCGTAATAATTTACGGCGATGTTCACTCTTCCGTGAAAAACTACAAAAAGGTAAACATTTTTCCCTCGAAAGCTGACAGTGAGGTAAATGTATCGTTTTGTGAAAGCGGAAAATTTCTAACTTCCGTAACTCTCCGTTATCTTTCAGGTCATATAACCATTAAGGGGGCATTTAATCGCCTGTAAAACTGCAGCTGTTCGAAATAATGTAATTGAAATTGCGATAATACCGGCGAGTTAAAGTGTGCGCGGAACCGCAAACATACTTTGTCTTTTAACGAGGTAATGCTTCCGCGAGATATCGAGGTATAGCGTTTACACTCTCTATACACAGATCGGAACTTTCCGTATAGGTGCAAATCGTCGGCGAGGATTGCTTATCGGAGTAAGACTAATGCGAAATATACATAAGCGACAATTAACGCGCCGTGGTTTTCGTTATTTGCTCAACAATCCAACAATCGCATACAGTATTTAAGAGAATAACGTGATCGATTAAGTATACATGTGTCATTAAATAAGATAAAATGGAAACGCTACCTGAAAGGAGAGTTCCTTAAAGATAAAGCCACAGTGAAAGACGCAATTGTATATTTTATGTATATTGTATTTTCTATAACAGTTTTCCCGATAAATTTTTCATTTTTGCGAGTTCTGTCGCAAAATATGCGATGGTTTATATCGCGACGAAGGCCTATCCGGATAGTGCGATCTCCCGTTTTGCGTATCGGCCATATGTAAAGATATCGTGCAAGTAAATAATTTCAATAGCCGCGCACGCGAGGCGGTTATCGAAAGACACTAATGCGAGGCATAGGTAAACGACAATTAATGCACCGCCAACTTTTTCGCGGCCGCTATAATCCCAACGCGATACCCTCGGTAATTGCGGAAGCCCGCATTCCGCGCTATCCGTTAATAAGCTAATTGAAAAAAATCCGCGGTTACTCTCCCGTCGCTCCGCGTGCGTGCTCAGGTGCATTCAACGGAGCAGAGCACTTTTACCCGATGCTACCTGAGATCGCGAGTTTATAAACTCGCCCGACATTGGGCGAGATTAACGCCCGATTAATTAGTTCCGCCCGTAAAATATTCGTTATATATCTCGGACCTCGAGTATGTTATTCTCACGACGCGGTGCGTGATTCTCCGCGCGCAAGAAGCGACATCGCTGAAATCAAACGTATCGGACCTCATCGGGACAGACAGTACTTCAGCAAGACGTGGACATGATACTAATATGAAAGTGTATGAAATTAATGATTGCAAATGCAATAAAGGTAACTGTGGATGCTGTAAGCGTTTAGAATGGAACTCTGTGGACGGAAAGCTTTGCATAAATATAACTCATTTAGAGAACGACCGCGGGTTCTCGCAGAAAGTGACATATGAAGACTTAACAATTTTTAACAACACAGTTTCAGCAACCCGATCGCGGTCTGTGATCATTGTTTCTATATACATACGACGAAAATAAAATCGGAAATCGCTTCGATTTTATTTGCCATAAACCGCGTCTTCCACGCTGCCCCTCCCCCCCCCCCAACCCGATGCCGCGCCGTTACGGCGCGGCGGCTTCCTCGCGGCCGCGCCGCCGAGAAGCGATCATCTTGCGTCGGGTGGAATTCTCTTGGCACGGCTCGCGGTCGTAAAAGGCACGGGAATACGCCCCTCGCAGTTAATACCGACGGCACGGCGATGGTGAACTTTCGATTTCGCGCCTCCTTCGCGTTTCCGAGATTTATGCAAATCTCGGAGGTGCGTGAAAGATGTACGGCTGAAAGAGAGAGTGAGAGCAAGAGAGTGAAAGAGCATCACAGGATACAACACGAGTCCGGGATCCGCTTGGAACTCTATATATACGACCGTTTGCGCGCGTTCGCGACGTATTTCTGGCTGTAAATCAACGGGTTATGCATAGAGAAGGAACAGAGCGCCGCCACCACTTCCGCCCAATAAACGTTTTACATCCAGCGTTCCTCTTCACCCACTACTGAACTCCGACACTCCGGAGTGACTTAAGTTGCGCTCGAGGCTGCGTGTAATCGCTCGGTCATGACGAATGGTTTCCAACCGAGAAGTGTTACAAAGTATTGGTGATGGGGCATGTTGTTCTTTGTTATTTATCGAGACGTGTTTAATTATCATGCAAAGGTAGCTTCAAGCTCCATAAACTCGTTAAGTCCGCGTTACTAAAGCGTTCAAACGTAACATTCACGTGATGAGAAAAAGAGCTCTGTAGAAAAACAGCTATGCCGTGAAAAAATAAATTTCTTAAAAAATATATTCAAATTATCACGAATCAGTGCATGTATTTAGAAAATCAGTCATACGCGTTGATTAATATCGTGATTATTATTCTTATATAATTTAGAATAGAAAAATATTATAATCTCATCAAATTTTTTAATTTTGTCAGTAATTTTAGATAAATCACCTTTAAAAATATCGAGATTATTCAATGAAGTAAATCTTACAGCTCTATAGCGCTTGAGACGATTGAAAGAAAGAGAAAATCGTTTCACATTTTTTCACGAGCAGAATATAATATTGTATCGTAAGTTTGGTTGGTAAAATGGACGTAATTTTGTTCAGATCACCGCGAATTACAGCCGGTTCAATATTTTTTTTTTTTTTAAGTGGCACTCCCACATCATGGTAAAGTCACGAGCGTACTTTCACGATGTATTTACCTGGCTAAGAAAAAGATACGTCCCTTTTTCTTTTTTCTGTCGTGCGACTCGGACGGAGACTCGAGCGAGCCAAGTCTATGAGCAGCTGATAGACAACTCGATCCGGCACGACATGAAAGAAAATGAGGACCTCATTCGGACCTCGTCTGACATCAGGGCTGAATCAGGTCGCATGATAAAATTTCTACTCGGGAATTACAAAATTACTATCTGATAGCCGTGGTCATCGCGGAATTAGTGTACAAATTTTTACTTTATCTCGTAGTCGAGTGTAAACGTGGAGTATCGATACTTTAAGCACCCTGGACTCAGGCGAGCCGACGTTCACATAATCGCGCGAAATTCGTGACGCTCGACCGCTCGGCGCGGCCTTGACGGGATCCTCGCGATGTCGGGTCGTCGACCTTCGCGTCCCACGCTTGCGTCCGTCCGCGCGAGAGAGAGTGAGTCGTCTGGACCGACCATCGGTTCCCTCTCTTTCTCTTTCTCTCTTACTCTCTTGTCGAATCTGATAAATAATGACCGAATCACGTTATCGCGAGCGAGAGAGAGAGAGAGAGAGAGAGAGAGAGAGAGAGAGAGAGAGAGAGAAATTTGCTTTCCGTCAGAGATTACTTTTATCGGGCACAATATATAGATCCAATTGCTCGCTCGTACGATCCATCGCTCCGGGTGCCGATAATCGAACGCGGTTACGCAACGCCCGATACTTTCGAGGAGTCGAGTCGAGCCGGGATCGAAAGCTAAATGCTTTCTCCCCTTTCCAACCGCAGGATTACGACCTTGTCCCGGCTCTCTCTCTTTCTCGTCTCGGAGCCACTCTCGATTTCTTCCGGACAAGCCGGCTGATCGACACTGTCTACTGACTAATTTGGTGCACTTTTTCTTTTCGCTTATCGCAATGCCTTTCGAGGAAACCTCGGCGTGTCATTGTGAGAAATTTCGTATTCTCCACGTACTGCAGATAAATACGGAGAAATGTCGCTTATTTAGATGTAACTAACATTATACGAAACGCAGGCAAAAAATGTCCCAGTTTTTTAAATCGAAGAAACAAGCTTAAAATAATGCTAACAATAAGTAAAATCAAATTTCTAACAATTATACGTATGTTCCTTATCTTATATATCTACTTATATAAAATTAATAATAGTTACGGTTTTTATCGGATATAAAAATTTCAGCATCAAAAGACATGATAGTGTGTGATACAGTACCAACTTTTGATTGGTTCGCCATTTCTTGGCAAAATAAAAAAAAACAGAAAGAGAAAGAGATAGAAGAGACAAAGAAAGAGAAAGCGATAGTGAATGTGTAGTAAGAAAAGAGACAAACGCGGAGTCTTCTCGTTCGGACGAGGACGCAGTAGAACAGGTGAATTTCGTGTAACACGTGAATTGCGTGTGTTTTGGCGTGATCGCTTAGCGACGGCGAGGTCAAGGAATCTTCGAGAAAAAGACGTTTGACGATCGTCGGACGAAAGGACTCTCGCGTCTCTCCCGTTGTTTTCAGAAATAAAGTAACCGTCGAGCAGGCCACATCTCGTCTCTTGATTCTTTTTTATGATATAGATTTCTCTCCTCCACGCCCTACAAATGTATATCTTTCTCTCTCGCAAAATTTTGCCAGAATTGCAAGTTGGCCAGACTCTGATTAGAAGAACTCTAGTTAATAGTAAACACTGTTGGAACAGTAAATTTCATTTAGTCCATTTGTAAACGCGATGCATTACGGTTCAACACGAGAAACCACCGGTCTGTTGTTGATACATTTCTATTGTGTCTTCTTCCTCCATTTTCATCTCTCTCAATGACACGTTTAAAATATTTTAATTTTCATTGAATTTGTTATATTACTGAGAAGTATGAACTGTCTTGGAACTTTCTTTAATGTTTTTACCTATACCTGTCCATTGTGTGGCACTGGATTCAGTTCTGAACTTCTAAAGACTGCACATATCACTACAACGCATTTTGAACCGACGACTTATAGTTTTTATTGCGAATTCTGTAATCAAGGTTTTTTAGAAAAACACGATCTTCGGCCTCATATATTGCACTTACATAATCAACAAGTGGGCAACATACTCGACGCGTGCGATTCAAATAAGAAATTCGAAGCGTCATTACTTATCAATACCGCGAAGTGTAACGTGTGTGAAATAGTATTTGAGTCTTATAAACTTCTCATAGAACATGAGATGTATTATAACGAAAGCCATACATTGAAATGTACACAGTGCGAAAATAAAAAATTTCATGGATTGTACAGATTTAATCATCATATTAAACTTGTACATTATTCAGAAGAGAAACGCAAGACATATAGTTATGTCTGCAAAAAATGCCACGAGGGATTCAATCACGAGAATCATTTGAATTCGCACACTATGCACGTTCATTTCAATAAAGTGGTTAAGAATTGAGGAGAAATGTTAATAAGCTCCATATCCTATAAAGGTATTTTTGTTTTCCGGAAACGACCGAGAGTAGTCACCACGTAAAATATTTGTCTCCGTGAAATGCCGAGGGTCATCACTGTCTCGTTCTACGAATTCCTTCATTAAAGAATTTAAGATTAATTTAAGATCAGTTTTTTAAGAGAAACATTGTCTCAAGATGCAAATTTCTTTCGTACCTTTTCGATTTTTTTATTTTTAAATCCAACTCTTTACATTGAAATTCTAATAAAACTTACGTGAAATTAACTATTAAAAAGATTTTGACAAAATTATTTTTGAATCAATTTTCCATAGCTTATAATTTAAGAATTATCGATCAAATTGTGGTCTTAGAATCATAGAATTAGCAATTTTTCAAAATATACTCCATATAATTACCGTGTAAATTCACGTTGAGGAGTTCTAATGCTTTTCGTTCGGCTAGCGCTCAATTCCTGACATTACGAGATCGCAAGGTCACGCTGTGCTACAGGTAATAAGGGAAATATACAGACTTGCGATTCTTTCCGGCAAACCGGTCACGAGGATCCCTGAGGGATATACACACTGCGCATTGTGTTGTAATGTCAGAATGGTGCACGAGCTCACGCGCGTGCATTCCTTCGAAAGCGAACAAAGTGCAGCGGTTAAGCGCTAACAATACTTGTATAGGGGCATGCCAACTATTCTATTAGCCATCTTCGGTTTCGCGGCGAAACGCAACAGGCAAAGTATACTAACGCCCGGCGGCCACAAGTCAACCGCGAATTTCTAACAAACGCATTTACGTTGAGAATACTAAGATCATCTTAAATCGGAAATACATTCACGGAGGGAGTTCGTTATACGAGTAATATTGATATAAATCTCGCAGCATCGACATATACGCGTATTAAAGATGTAACGATAAGATTATCGTAAACAATATAAATGAGTAAAACGCATATTTATTGCATCAAGTACGGACCTTTAGGAGCCACACATCGATCCCATTGGAGTAAATGTTATAATTTATAAGATAGCCTTAAAGGCGTCCCTGATGAAAGTTTTTTAGTTTTTTTAGTTTTTTGTTTTTAATTTTTTTTAGTTTTTCTTAGTTTTTTTTTAATGTACATAATTATGTACACAGGCCTTTAAAGAGTTAAAAAGTTGAAGAAAGTTACGTGCAACGTGCGTAACTTTCTTCTATTTAAAATAGAAATGTATAATTTTTCACGAAACAATTCTTTTTCTATACGGCGAATTATGATAAAACGGCTTGCAATTACAATTAATTACAAATTATTCTATACACATACAATCATTAGTCTTATACTCTATTTAAATCATAAATGGTATAGTTGTCTCTACACTATTAAATATTAAAGAATAAAATTTAAACTAATACTCTCCTGCCGGTCAATCTTTCCGGGATGATCGTCACAAGTGAACCGTGCCTTTACGTATGACGAGTGAGGCGTATCATCAGCGCCCGCTCGGCGAACGGGCGGAGATGGTCTAACATTACTTCGCGTGGCCATAATACTGGAAGCGAGTTCACGCCGGCGAAACCGGAAACGATCAGTTAGATTACGTGATCGGAGGCACCGTTGGCCGTGCACCGGACCCGCGGCCGACCGACCGGTCGCTCGCCGATCCGCGTTAAGTACGCGATCGCGTATACACGTACTCGTTCTCTCGGTCGGACCTACTACCGGTAATCACGCTGACCACGGCGGCCTCGCTCCCGTCCACGTTACGGAACAGTGGTGGTGGACTCGTTTGATCGCATTAAGTCGGCATTACCGCCGCTCATCTCGTATCAACGACTTGGAAATGACCGCACCGACTCTTGGTTCTGCCGGATTACACGCGGCGCTAGGCCAAGTCGTAATGTTTCAACCGAGATCACGATGCCGTTGAACGTGAACAAGCGAAACAAAATTGCTATACGCCCGTCGCGATCGTTCCACGAAATAGTGATTCTCAAAGGCTACTACTTTTTGTGAATTGTGGCAGAAAGGAGCGCGAAAAAAGTAGCGGATCCGTGTTAAGATCCGAGGATCCGAGTGGCCTGAATATACACTGTCATATTGTAGCGGATAAGTCAGCCTTTCTTAGGCCCTTGATTCTCTGCACGAGTCTCTTTGAGCCTAGAGTCAGAGTCAGTTACTGGTCTGGTGATGCAAATATATAGCCTCTCCCAGTCAAGTCATGCGCCAGTTTGTATCAAGTGGCATATCGACTAGCATCTCACATTTATCTGTCTTCAAATGCATTTTCCGGGCAGTATTAATTATTTAAAATATAACAACGCTGGTAATGCTCAGAACTCTTCAAGAATTTGTTAAATACGTTTAGAACTGCATGAAAAATATTTTACGATGACCAGAACTATCGAATATCGACTAGCATCTCACCTTTATCTGTCTTTAAATGCATTTTTCGGGCAGTATTAATTATTTAAAAAATAACACAACGCTGGTAATGCTCAGAACTCTTCAGGAATTTGTTAAATACGTTTAGAACTGCATGGAAAATATTTTACGATGACCGGAACTATCGAATATCGACTATCATCTCACCCTTATCTGTCTTAAAATGCGTTTTCCAGGCAGTATTAATTATTTAAAAAATAACACAACGCTGGTAGTGGCCAGAACTCTTCGAGAAATTGTTAAATACGTTTAGAACTACATGAAAAATATTTTACGATGACCAGAACTATCGAATATCGACTAGCATCTCACCTTTATCCGTCTTTAAATGCATTTTTCGGGCAGTATTAATTATTTAAAAAATAACACAACGCTGGTAATGCTCAGAACTCTTCAGGAATTCGTTAAATACGTTTAGAACTGCATGAAAAATATTTTACAATGACCAGAACTATCGAATATCGACTATCATCTCACCCTTATCTGTCTTAAAATGCATTTTCCAGGCAGTATTAATTATTTAAAAAATAACACAACGCTGGTAGTAGCAGAACTCTTCGAGAAATTGTTAAATACGTTTAGAACTGCATGAAAAATATTTTACGATGACCAGAACTATCGAATATCGACTAGCATCTCATCCTTATCTGTCTTAAAATGCGTTTTTCAGGCAGTATTAATTATTTAAAAAATAACACAACGCTGGTAGTGGCCAGAACTCTTCGAGAAATTGATAAATACGTTTAAAACTGCATGAAAAATATTTTACGATGACCAGAACTATCGAATATCGACTAGCATCTCAACCTTATGTCTTAAAATGCGTTTTCCAGGCAGTATTAATTATTTAAAAAATAACACAACGCTGGTAGTGCCCAGAACTCTTTAGGAAATTGTTAAATACATTTAGAACTGCGCGAAAAATATTTTACGATCAGTAGAACTCTCGAATATCGTCCAGCATCTCACCTTTATCTGTATTAAAATGCGTTTTCCGGGCAGTATTAATTTTTTTGAAAACACAACGTTGATAGTGTCTAGAACTCTTTAAAAAATGCATAAATGTATTCATAATTATACAGAACTATGTTGGAAAAGCCAGAACTCTGAAAAATCGTTCAGCTTGATATATTTGTTACACTATATTCGTTAGTTTTTTACGTTATTTTAATCGATGTTTTTGGTTTTAAACTGCAGAACTCTTTATAGAACTCGTTTTTAACTGCAAATCAAAATCTGATGAGATATAGTAAGGGAACTACTGTAAGACAAATTAAGACGCAGCGTGAAGTTGTCGTCTTAGTCAACTTTGAATCAATTCTTTTGCTTTAATGGTCGGAATTATTTGTTTAACTCATAGAGAAACTCCAGAACTGTAAACAATTAGTGAGTTTCCACGCCAGCTTCATAGACATGGGATCAGATGGGTTTTGTAATTATAAATTATTTTCTACGGAGTTTAATCGGAAATATTGACAGAATGTGTCTAGACTGGAGAACTCTATGGAATCTTACTCCTCCGTGATCATGTATTCGAAATACGATGAGATGCTGTCAGGTGTTTTTGGAAGTTAGCATCTCATTTCTTAAAAATGCGATTTTAATAGTAAATTCATCAGAACTATTGTTAAAAATTATCAGGAACTGTAGAACTATGCTGGATGCAAGTGAATTTGCAGTTTATTTGTGAGATGCTAACACTTGAGATGCTAGCTTCAAACACGTCCCAGCCTTACTTTTTTTTTTCGCGTTTCTGGACTTTTGTCCCATCATATATTCTTTTCTTTTTACCCGTATATCTCGGAATTCTTTAATTCTATCAACTTTTATACTTTATGAGCTTATTCCTTCAATCGATTCTCGATCGATCGATTGAAAAATAAATAAATAAACTAAAATATAGCCATTTCTGAAATTATACGATAGCAAATGTGGAAGGGGTCTCCGAGACCCCAATGTATAATAAGAAAATAAGACTGTGTATACCTAGGGTTAAAAAAGATACCATGTAATTTATTATTCACGCTCATGTGCAAAGTAACGTCGGCCACGCACAAATTATAGATAATGATAGTACGGATACAAAATTCGGTTTTGTGAAGCGCAAATGAAAGCCAGAGCTTTGCAAAGTTTCTTATTCACGCATCATCGAAATGTACGCCCTTAATCTAGACATCATTCCTTCTATACACCCTTTACAAATATAGAAAGAGGACATCGAAAGATGAGAATGCGTTAAGTCATTAAGTACAATGTTAAATTTACGTGAAAATCCATGTACACGGAAAATCTCGAGATTTTTTAGTCTCTTTCTCTCTCTTTCTACGGTAACAAAAGCTCACGTTTTCACGCCAAACCGTGTATACGATATCGTGTTAAAACTTCCAGTTGTAGGACGGAAAAATTTAACGGAGTCGACCGGGACTCGAACTCTGCGGGATCCTTCGTTCACACGCCTAGCACATAGGCTGCTACCCCACGACTGCTCCACTACTACGCTAATTTCCCCGATCTCCTACCAATACCGGCCCTACGGCCCTAAATCTCCTACACAGAAAACGACCGTTTCGGTCAAACAAACTTCAACCGATGACATAATGTGCGCCTTTAAATATAAAAAAAAATACATAATTATACTCGATAAATAGAAAATAAATAGGCGTTAAACTTGCACACATAAGTGAATCTCGCGTATTATTGATACCCGTGCTACGGTAACACACATTTTACCCCTTTTCACCCCGTTAAAGAATTTCTAAAAATCCCTTAGTGGGTGCTTACGTCATGGAAGGAATATAATCCCCGAATTTCATGTTTCTAGGTTTAGAGATTTGGGCTAAACGTTGATGAGTCAGTCGTAACATTGAATTATATATATATATATATATATATATATATATATATATATATATACGTGTTAATATATTTGTTGTGCCATAAATTCTGTTACTAAAAGAAAATTGATTTATTTTATAACTAAAATAAAAAGCAGCATAAACTGTATGCTTATTTTATTGCGTTTATCAATTATAATATAAAAATAATTCTATTATTAATTATTTTAAAAAAGTCCTTTCTTGCAGTAACGATATATTTACTGTGATCAGAAATTAATTTTCTTGCAACTAATAAATTGATTCTTGCACGGTTACAATATTTTCTTGAAATAAATACATTTTTACTTCGATAAGAAATTAATTTGCTTGCAACAAATAAACAGATTCTTACGCGGTTACAATATTTTCTTGAAATTATATATATATATATATAATGAAATTATATATATATTATATATATATAATATATATATAATTTCAAGAAAATATTGTAACCGCGTAAGAATCTGTTTATTTGTTGCAAGCAAATTAATTTCTTATCGAAGTAAAAATGTATTTATTTCAAGAAAATATTGTAACCGTGCAAGAATCAATTTATTAGTTGCAAGAAAATTAATTTCTGATCACAGTAAATATATCGTTACTGCAAGAAAGGACTTTTTTAAAATAATTAATAATAGAATTATTTTTATATTATAATTGATAAACGCAATAAAATAAGCATACAGTTTGTGCTGCTTTTTATTTTAGTTATAAAATAAATCAATTTTCTTTTAGTAACAGAATTTATGGCACAACAAATATATTAACACGTATGTACTAAACGTATGCATAATACATGTATATTAAAAACGTATACATATATTTAAAAAATATCGCATATAAGAATTTCAATTTAGTAGCTTTAATTTACTTTTAATCAAGGATTAATACCGATGTAACTTGTCGAATTTGATTTAAAATATTTAGATCATAGAAAACTTACTGTAAACGATCATCATTCGAGTATCTAATTTTAGAGTAAAGATCTACTTAGGATTATACATATATTTAAAAAATATAGTATGAAAAAAACGACCTGAAAAAAACGACCTGAAAAAAACGACCGCGACGAGCGTGTTCCAGGAAACGGCGCCGACGGGAAACATGGCGGATATATATCGCGCTCGCGACGAAAACCGCGCGAGCTTCTCAACGGGACGATATCGACATGGCGATCGCATTCGCGAGCGCAATTACTCGTGTCGAACGAATATGAATATGAAACGTTGCGTACTTACAGGAGAGGCGAGGCACGGTACTCGGATGCCTCCGAGGTGTACCTCGATGCAAAATTGTCTCGCGCGCGAACGCCGGCCTCGATCGCGGGTCGATATTCCAGGGATTCCACCGTCGTGCGTGAGACGAGACACGGCGACGAGAAAACGCAGAAGCGTCGCGCACACCATGCTGGATGACGATAATACGCGCATTTTTCGCGATAAGCGGCTATGTCGGCTATTCTTATTGCGAGATCGTCGAACGTTCTCGCGAACACCGTGTCCCCTCCGTACCTTCGTTCAATACGTTCGAATACGATATCGTTACCACATCACACACATCCCGCTCGTTCGCGACCGAATACGATTACGTCGATTACGATCGAAGCTAATCGAAGGTCGGAAAGATCCACGCCGCGTCGCGACGTCGCAACTCGCAACCGTACCGCTCGGTATCCTGTCCTGATGGGAACTGGGAACTGTCTCCCACCCCCCTTTACATTCCTTCGCGACGCGCACCGGCGCGGGGCGCGGGGCGCGGCGTACTTGCCGAAACTACTACGCGCGCGATAACGAAAACACGCGATTGGCCCAAATAATAGAGTGATCCTCGAGCGCTTGAATTCCGAGAAAAGCTCCCTGGCGACGAACGCAAACGGCAAATAGGAAAACAATACAGCAATTTCAGCAAATCTATTGTATATGATGTATACATATACGACTTCTTTATGTAGATTCTTTCGTGTAGATTCGATCGCACGACCACTAGGACGGTATTAAAATTCGAAGCAAATATTAATCCCGTAATATAGCTGTATGTTAGCTGCGTTTAATTGCAGACATTTAACGATACGCGAACTAAGACCTTGTGGGAAACGTAATTAATATATGAAGCTTTAATTTGTATAATTTAGTATAATTTGCGACTCACTTTGCGTATTGTCCTGCCAGTCCAGCCAGAATGTCTCAAGTCCCGCAAGTCCGCCATATGCAATGACCCGAATAGGTAGAACTGCGTTGCCGCCGCTTCCGAATGTCCGCAAGACCCATTAATCGCGATCGCCTGGACCATCAGTGCACTCGAGACGATCGCCCGTCGCTCGATTCGACACTCCCGACACTCGTTCACTCGCGAGATTCACATTCGGCGGATAAAAAGACGCGAGAAACACGGAGCGGTCGCGATCCGCCGTCTCCCCGACCCACGCGCTACGCGATCCGTCGACTAATTGCGAATACGGCCGAGAGGAGAGGGCTTGGGGGGGAGGTCGGTGCGTTCGTCAAGCGCTCACGCCGCGACCGGCGCCGGTTTCATAAATACGAGCGATATTACGCGAAAACGAGTAAACTCGCAATAAATTTCTCGAAAGATGAGTTACATATGTATGCAGCTGGGTCGAAATAACGCTTTATTTAAAACGGATTAACTCACATTTTCGCATAATATTAAAACACTGCGCGTATGAATATCGTGTTACTCACGCGAGAGCGGCATATCGACTCGCTGATATTAGCCACGAATCACACTGTGTTCCTGCTCATCGCACTCGTCGCCGCTCCGAGAAACACTGTCCGTTTACTCCGTACACCTATTATTTCGGAGATATCGCGAACGGGACTTGCTTAAAAAGCGTCGCTCGCGAACCGTCGCGGTCGCTCTGCTACCGTTTATTAACCGCGTAATGTCGCCCGAGGTTGTTTACGTTTTTTTAGGCTGTTCTTGAAAGAGCCTCGCCTCGCGCGACGCTCAGAATGTCTCAAGTCCCGCAAGTCCGCCATATGCAATGACCCGAATAGGTAGAACTGCGTTGCCGCCGCTTCCGAATGTCCGCAAGACCCATTAATCGCGATCGCCTGGACCATCAGTGCACTCGAGACGATCGCCCGTCGCTCGATTCGACACTCCCGACACTCGTTTGCACGCGAAATTCACATCCGGCGGATAAAAAGACGCGAGAAACACGGAGCGGTCACGATACGCCGGCCGTCGCTCGGACCCGCGCGCTACGCGATCGGACTGAATACAGCCGTTAAAAATTAACGTGAGAGGGGAGGGAAGATACGTTCGTCAAGCGTTCACGCTGCGAGCGGCGCGACGCCGCTTCGCGGGCCTATCAATGATCGCGCGCGACTCCCGAATTCACTTGCGTGTGAAACGGAAATTTTCCAAAATTCACTAACGACGACAGATACGTTATTCCGACGCGAAATTCACTCTCGGCGAGCGAGGAGACGCGGATCACTTGCGAATAGCCGCAAAAGTATACTGTAAAACGTGAGCAGTAAGCTATTGACCAACCACAGTCGATTATTCTTGAATTGTGAAAACTAGCTTACTGCTTACGTTTTACACTGTTGCGGCTATTGTAGACGAGCCATTAAAAAATCCGTTGTGTCTATGCAATAAATCAGTTAAATCGCTCGCGTCGCTCGATTCCAACACTTCCGGCTTCTTCGTCTTCTTCTTCCTATATACATATAATAGCACTCGTTTTCAAGACGAAGACGATACCGGCCAGAACACTTTCGGCACTCATTCGCACACAAGCACAAGATTCACGATCGAGGGTGACGAGGGTTTAGAGAACGCGAAAAACGCGGAGCGGACTGAATACACCGACACAGCCCCGAATTCGCACTAATACTGACCGCGACTACATGGCAATGGGAAAAATTCGGCGAGTGGGGGAGTAGTGGAGTGGGGAGAGTACGCCGCGTCGAGCGTCGCGCGAGGCGAGGCTCTTCCAAGAAAAGCCTAAAAAAATGTAAACAACCTCGGGCGACATTACGCAGCCAATAAACGGTAGCAGATGGTAGCACTGGTAGCAGAGCGAGTGGAAAATGCGAAAGTTTTAATCGCGGAGCGATACACGCGAATATAATTCATGTAGTTTAATGTTTGCAAAATTTGTCCCGGATTGTTTGTACAAGACGCGGAATAAAAGAAATGAGAGAATCTAATTAGGCTCACTTAAACAAAATTTATATTAAAAATTTATCGTGCGCCGTCAACTCCACGGCGCGCGTTTATCCTCTGCCTTCCGAAAGAAGACATCGCGAATTAATCTGACTGTGTATCGCGATTCGCGCACCGCGAAGGCCGATTAACGATAAATCCGAAATTGGCCGTAAACGTCCGGACGGCCGATAGCCGATAAAACATCCGCAATATCCGTTCGCGGAAAGGGCGGAACGATCATTGGGATTCATACAACAGGCTTATTGTGTAAATCAATTCTAAATGGCGGAAACGCGATGTATAAATCGTTTGCGAAACGGTTCGGCGATTTATATGCTCGTACTTTAAATACCGTGCCTCGAAGCGGGCACACATTTATATTCGGCTATAAATTTCCGCGCGATCCACGCCGCGCCACAAATCGACGACGGATTACCGATTTAATCTGAACTCGTGACGCCGTGATCCTCGGCCTGCCGTCGAGGATCCCTCTGCAAGTAATTCTTACCATCGATCTCGCATGGATGACTGAAAAAAGATTAAAGTCACATTCGAATTTGAATAATACATTTATCGATTTATAGGTGTCTTTAAATCGTATAAATACTATAAATACATTAAATTAAAAACTAAATCGCGCCATATAAGAATTAAGGGAAAGGAATAGCGACAAAGTATAGCCTTAGGCGCGTGTTTGTCGCACGAAAATCGCGGTCGGGCGCGGTACAAAGGCATAACTCGATCAGCGTTATACGGTGACTTAAATTGCCTTTACGAAACTGAATCTTAGGATCTCGTTAGGCCGAGCTATAAACGTCGATGTTCGTTTCGAGCGGCGGAGAGCCGCCGCGCTCGTGCTTGTATTAACAAAGTGGGTCAAATTGACATTGTGATTTCGCAAAAGGATTATTAGTTGGCCGCCGGTGATTTTAATGGCTCGAACGTAGGGTTTATGAAACCAGTCGGCGCGCCGGCCGGTTTTTCTCCGCGCTACGCGAAAGCGCGCGCGCGCCTCAAAGTGGAACGAGTTTCCACGCGGCGTGCGCGTGCAGCAACGGTAACGTTTGTCATGTTTCGCGCACGGGATGGAGCCGAGGGGCGTTAATTAACGAACGAGCCACGCGCGGAACAATGCCGCGCACGATCGACAACACGTGCCGCGTTACCTCGTGTCCTTCCGCGAGAAAGCGAAATTCCAGGTCTTACAATCTTAACTTCAACAAAAAATTTATGTTAATTGTACACATAATTAACCTCAAATTACGATCAGAATTACATTTCCTTTCTGTTGAAATATTTTAACATAGTATCGATGTTACCATTTAACACATCCATATTATGTTAAATTAACACAAAAATTTGAGTGGACCGTTTGGGACATGCGATTTATTTAATTAAAACAAAGAAAAACGTAAGACGAAAAAGGTTGTTGTACAATAGCCTTTCATGACTTACGTTTTACTCTGCCTTACTTTATATCCACGACTATGACGTTGATGTATAAAACACTTACGCTTCGTTCTTGGTCAATAACAACGTATCACGTTATTGACGTTGACGAAAGACGGTAGCACACATCGGTTTCGTACTAAATATTGTGGCGCTAACACGGCTAACATCGCGTGAAGATTTAGTCTAAACGCAAGAATATATAAGCTTAAATTTATATATATTACTCTTGTCTCAAGATATTAAGTCAATCTTATTTTATTTGACAGAGGAGAATAGGAATTATTAATTTAATCTTAATATTGTTTTATTTTTATACTTCTTCCGGTTGTGATGAGATTAAACATGTTAAGAATATTTTTTGTCTCGTTATTAGAAATCCTTTCTGAGAGTGCGGTTCGCAAATTCGTAAGAACGCGTCTTCTATAGAGAACATAACACTTAATTCTAATTCTTTGTAAATGAAAGCAACTTTATAAAATAAATACAAGAGATAAATAAATATATTAAAGGTATAAAAGTGATATAAAAATCTTGTTTCTTTTTCTTAATATTTTTATACACTACTCGTAAATCTGTTTTCAACTACGCCTTTTCTCTGATTATGTGTCTCATGTGTAAACTTTTTGTGTGTCGCAGGCTGGTTCTCGGTAGTCTCCAACAACAGTGGTACCGGAAATGCCAGAGTGTACAGAAGAGTCGGTGCCTTGGTGCGCGCCGGAGTACCGGCATTCCTGCTTGCGAAACCACTGCGGGCTTACACGTTGACGCACTCCAAAATGGGTAAGTAATTTTATCAACATTCTGTTTATATTATAGAATTATTGCAGTATAGGTATGTTAAACTTCAACGTCGATGACATAAATTTTTTATCAAATCTCAAAGATGTGAAATGCTTCTTTGATTTAACAATAATTTACAATTATTTTGATCATTTACATAATTCTTTCCTCGCGTACGCGTTCTGACACTTAACCGGAAATTACCCACGTATCTCGCGTCACATCTGGCGCCCGTTTATTGTCCTGACCAACCCAAGTCCGCATTTTCCACGGGCCAACTGATCGCGGCTGCGGTTATCACCCGCTGCGATCTGCCTGTGGAAATGCGGCCCGCTACGAGTTGCACGCCGTGCATTCGCGTAACCAGCTCGTTAACAATGTAGATACTTTCCCGAGACACGAGAAATTTCCTTTGTAATTCTTTGGGAAAGTAGCATTCGAAGATGGCAATTGTGCATAGAATAGGTGAACGGTAAAGTCCAATTCATATTTTTCACTTGCTTAACGGTAACGCAAGGCTGTTGGTTTCGTTTTTCTTCATATCATTATTTAAACGTAAATAAGTCTCACAATTTTACGATACGCGTGTTGCACGCAGGCGTGTACATAGATCTCGCCTCGCGAATTATTTTCTCGATCTGCAGCGACTGGCCGTGACACGAATGTCAATGTGTCCGTAATGTGTGGCTTTCGCGGCGTACACGTTCGTGCGTTTAAACGCGTACGCGAGGCGAGGCTTACGCGCGACAAACGCGTAACGTAATAGGCACGCGGCTCGGTGAAAGCCGTCCTCACGGACGCGCGTGCATAAGCGGCCGCGAACGCATATGCACAAGTACGGCTCGCGGCGCAAGCATTATGCCATTACACACGCCGCCGTAACGATTATGGTCACGGCGGAAAAGAAGGATTCTTGCGCGAACGCATCCCTCTCGACTCCTCCTTTCGACAAGATCCGGATAGGTCCCGTAAGTTTGCGGTGCGCGGCGTCGCGTCGACTCGCGTCGGTGTCCGTTATCCGATGTGTTTATTGTCGCTAATTGCTCGCCACCCCGCCTTTTGATTATACCTACGCATCAGCGTAACGGTACACGATCGATTCATATGGAAATTTACTGGTATGTTCCTCGAATGTCAAGATGATATCAAGCAATTGCTAGCTACTCGAGTTATTACGTTAGAAGCGTGCGGATAATTTTTTTAAGGAGATGTGCCTTTATAAAACTATACACTGTATGAGAAAAAGATTTAAAAATAAAGTTAAAATTTCCGAAGACTATAATACTTCTGTCATGGTGGAAGTTTTAAAATCTAGCAAAATTATAGCACTTTTTTAAAATAATCTTTTATGTATTATATAATTTTAATAATATTTATTTTTAATAACCTTTTTAGAAGAGAAAATTACCTATATACATAATTCTATGATATATATTAGTAATTAAAACAAATTAAAAAAATTATTTCCTGATATTGTTATCTAACATTTCAATCTACCGTGTTGGATAATGTATCTGATAATCTTGTTTCTATGAATATACATATATTAACGTTAATGAGCTAATTAGGCATTCGCACGTTATTCACTCATCATATGTCGAGTCTATCGTAACGGTATAATTTATTTTCATCGGCGCCAATAAGTTATAAGCAATCAATGTAATTCTCTTTGAATCTGACGTGATGATTTATTAAACATATACTCCAATTGCATATTTTAATTGCACATATAAGCCGTTTCTGATTTCTTAGAAAAATTAGTCAGTTAAATCTCAATTGAATTTTGCTAATATTTATATGAAAACAGTACCACACATCAAGATTTGGGTCATATTCTGTTACAGAGAATGGAAATTTGCGTGCCCACTATACGAAGACGACGGTGCGTGCCGGCGAGGTCCTGCGGCTGACCGCCGTTTTCCAGGACACTCGTCGGGCACCGGTCGCCACCGGCGCCTCCGGAATGGTCCCGGAAGGCAAATGCTCGAGATCGTCGGAGCGGGATCAGTACGCCCAATGCTTGGACTCTCACGGGCATGAGTTGTTCGCGCCGCTCTCGGCCAGAGGCGAGTTCTACGCGACCTGTCAGAGCGGTAGCCTCGACACCGGCAGCGACGCGGTGCTCTACAGGGTTCACCAGCTCGCCAGAAGGGATCTACCCCTGAGGGTAAATTTGATCGCAAAATCTACAAAAAAAGAAGTAGCGAAATTTAGTCGTATAAGATATGGATAACTAACATTTTTTGCAGCGAGGGCTATAATTTAGCAATGGTAGCAAAACCTTTTGTTCTCGCTGCAAAAATATAGCTTTCGCTTTAAAAATGTTATCCATATTTTACGACTAGATTTAGCAATAGTATATAGCTACTTTTTTTTTCCGTGTCATAAGATTAATTAACCAAAACGATACGATCCGCGTGTATGATCCTCAGGTACGTCTAGTCGCTGGACCCTTGCCCGTACCGTTGCCGCGAGATTACAGCGGCCTGATGCAGTTGGAGAACGCGACCAGAGGGCCGATAGTTCTCGGCTGCGCGGTACCGCTAATGCCCGAAAGACCCTTACCCAATACCACGGTGCCGGAACTCCTGGAGCTCGTCGCGATCGGTCCAACCGCGCCTCGGGTGAAAAGAGCACGACTCGGATGCCCTTCTGAGGCGAGATTGCTTGCTTCGCCGAAAATGCAGCGATTGCTCTCAGCTTGCAGGTAAGAATCTTAACTGCGTGGAGAAAAGACAATGCTTACATAATGCGATGTATTAATTAAAGTAGACCCCGTATAACACGGAGGGATACATTCAATTAATACAGAGTTGAGTTAATCAATAGTTAATCTAGTTTCTAGCGCTTTATTAATCTCAATGTAATAAAAATTTGAGGCATTTGATTTTTAACGTGATTGAGAACATTTTTTTTCATTAATCGTTTTTTTGAGTAATTTATTACATTATGTATGAGATAAGAAGATAAAATGGAAATGATCATGCGTCTTGGTACCGCTTTATAGAAGAGCCTTAGACCAGAGGGCGACCGAACCTCGAGTCGCCCCGCCGAAACCGGCGTCCAACAATAGTCAGCTGAAAGAGCTGCATTTAAAGGAGATTAAAGCGAAGCCCGAGACGAAACCAATACTGCAGAGCTTGAAAGAGGGTCTGGAGCACATCAAGAAGACGACGATCCGCGACCGGAGCAACAGTCGCAGCGCCGGCAATAATCACAGCTTCCTCGACAAGATCTCGAGGATAGCGCAGGGTGGCAAGAGCAGAAACCCGGCGAAGAAATCGGCGTCTTTCACGTTCGCCGTACGACCGGAGATCGGCATGCGATCGCCGGAGAGATATGCCAGTTTGGAATCGGAAACGAATCTGATGCAGGCATCGCATGCGTCGTCCAGGCAACAAGTGCAGCGTTCGATCTCGACGAGCGTCCTCGAGGTGCAGACCAATAGTCAGGACATGGATCCACCGTACTCCAAGGTGAGAGACAGCCTGACGCCGTTGCCTCCCACCCCGCCGCCGAAACCAGAGGAGATCTATGCCGAAATCTGCGAGCCGGGCGGCGGCGGCGGCGGCCATGGCCCATTGCGAGATTTGTCGCAGGATGAAAAATTGCCGCCGGTGGGAGGGAACGGTACCAGGGAGCGAGATCGGGGCTACGTGAAGCTCGCACCGTCCGAGATGTCGGACGTGTCGGCGAGCACCGGCGATGACGAAGAGGGCATTTACAATACTGTGTGCTGAGCGCGCGTTTTCTTCCGTCGGGATAGAACCCAACATCCGCGGGGAATCGTTTGTGATTCGTGGTAACTGACTCCCAGGGTCGACCGGAACAAATGATGTGACGTGTACGGAGTCGAAAGGTCGCGGGAACTCTTCGAGTTGCGGGTATCGATGAACGTTTACAGACGCGAGGAGTATTGGCGTTATTCGTCTCGAGAGGATCGTTTGAAGATCCTTAAAATGTTAAAATGGTCGAGCCAGTATTGTCATAAATGTTTTTTTTTAGCGAGAGATACGAGAGAATAAACATAAAGTTTTTTATCAATTGAAAATTTTCTCTATTTTTATATGATTATAAGATTAAAAACTAGAGATTAAATAGCCGCCGACTGTTGATCTGCCGTTAAAAGAATAAGGCTACAAGCCGGGGGAGGGGGGATATTGGAGATAAAAGCGATATATTGATCGCGCATCCGCGAACGAGTTGACGAGGGATTTACGGCTCGGACCACTGTCAAGGAAATTGCTACACCGACGATTTCTTTTGCCGCGAGAGGACACGAACGCGAACGCGTTCACCACGGGGTATTGCGCGGAATGATTTACAAGGCTGTTGACCGAGGAAAATGATCCCGTAATTACGGGCCCCAGTGCATGCTGCTGCAGCGGATGTAGCGGGGCATGCCGACCGGGGATAGCACGCAGTATCGCTTCTTCGTGGCTTCCGTCATTAGAGAATCTGTCGTCTTGCGAGAGGCGTGTTAATACTAGCGGATTCTTACCGCTATTACCTCGGCCACGACCGCTGAGCGACATTGGTGTCGGAAAAATGCGCCCGCTCAGAATTAACCCCGCTCGAGCGGTATCCGTTGATCTGTTAATCTCACAGATATTGAAAACTGTGAATTTCGATGATCCTACAACAATAAACATGTGATCAGTAATTTGATCAAATAAACCTCGAAAATCAACTCAGATATTTGCTGTTGAAAATTCTATAATGGTAAATCTAATAATATTTGATAATACAAATTTCTTATTTTTAAAAAGATTTTTTTTTTGTTCGACAAGAAAACACACGGAAGTGTTTCCTCTTCTGATTTTGATAAGTTTATAAGTTGAAATCTGAAAATCTCAAAATAAGGAACATATATATTTTTTTATGTATATGTACCTTTGTGAATTTTTAAGAGGTCAAACACCTCTCTGAAATAAATCTGTTTTTTTTCTTCCCAGAGCGAATATCGTTAAAACTATGAGAAAATAATAAGATATAAGATATGAAAAATATAAAATAGAAAAATTTTTTTGAAATAAATATGTAATAGTTTTAAGAATACTTTACAATAATGTTTCCAGGTTTTTTAAGAATGTTGTAATTTTTAACATACCTCCACCATTCACTTCTTTTTTGTAAGTCATATTCTGAAATATGTACAAATCAAAAAATAAGTGGTAAGACTTTCATATGCGCATATTATCCTACCCGCTCGCTACATCTACACTACATTTTCTCTTCGTACTTTCTCATAATAAGAGATCACAATTTTATTACTATAGTTATGCAGGATATTAATTATATAACATATCAATATAAAAACAACAATAATAATATTAATATAACGAAACTTAATAGCCATCCGAATTGTAAAGAATTGAATGACAAATATATAACGTTAAAAATAAATCGCGTTTTGAAACGTGTACAGATTGTGGAAAAATAGTCAATTATAATCGTGGTGTGTATTTATTACAAAATCATCTCGTAATAAATCACAAAGTTTTCGCTTTACTTAAAGTAAACACTTTAAATTAAGATGTGCCGGTGGACATTTGGAGATTTTACATATAATCATAGAAGTTTTTATATAACATTGAATATTGTGGGACCTGTAGGCACCGCGATGTCGAGCCGTCTCGTTTTACGATGGTCGACTCGTATTCTGTTCAATTTTCAGTTCTTTTTGTTTAATCTAAGTGATGCTTGAGCCCGATCATTTCGTCGGAGCACGGATGTTTATAGGAGATAAACATTTAGCGGCAATGGGCATGAAAACGCCCTAATACAGTTCTGATAATGCTTTAGTTCCTCACGAAAGATTAGATGGGGTGGATCAGCCGATCACCGATGCGATCCGTGTACGACATTCCATTTCTAATCTTTAAAATAAAGTTCTTATATACAAAGTTTGCTAATCTATATGCAATGTGACCTAGGTTTTATTGTAAGGTGTAAGAAAATACACACACATACGTTTTATAAGTTTTATTAATTTAAATGGCGATCGGGAACGACTGTCCCGATCGGCGAACAAGCTGAGACTGGTTTCGGGAGAGTCTCCTACTCTCCTCCCGAAGAGTGCGACGACTAAACAAAAGATTGACGTAACTTGAAACGTCTTCGCCGAACGCTTATTTATGTAGGCATATCACACTCGGCCACTCCTGACTAAAACTCCGTCCTCGGAGTCAGGAAGTGATTATCCTAACATTTAGTCCACGGTCTAATGTTTATTGCCTCCCATGTTTCTTCGTACGGTTTACGTGTTAATTGATGATCGGCGACATCTTTTATGACATATCTATCGTTGCGAAGGACTCTCGCTATTTCATATGGTTCTTTAAACTCGGGTATAATTTTATGTAAATCGCCTGGATATTATTATTAGCCGGTAACTCAATAGGTTCTGGTTCAGGTAAGAGTTTACTTTTTTTATACATTGAAATTTGTTCTTTGAAATAGAATTCCGATGTTTATCTATCTCATCATCAGTTTCACTAGATAAAGATGCTTCATCAGATGATATATTTCAGATGCAGATTTTGATACATCAGCATAACGCTAGACAGAGAGTACGGTGATGCCCCTTTAGTTATGGCAGTTGGATGTGTCGCCTTTCTTGGGCAGCTTGATTAGTAGTCCCTCTTTCCATTCCCTTGGCACGCTCTCTGCGTTCCAGATCTTTTGGAACAGGAGGTGTAAAAGCTGTGCCGCAATATCCAGATCTGTCCGCAGTAGCTCTGGGAGGGATATTATCGATTCCTGGGGCTTTTCTATTTTTTAACTGTTTTATTGCACGCGTTATTTTTTGAACACTTGGTGTTCGTGTGTCTATTGGTAGCTCTTTTTTATTTTTATTATCGTGGTCTTCAGTGTCCTCAGTGTCTTTGCTGTCTTCATTGTTGAATACTTCATTTTTATGGTAAAAGGTGTGAAATGGATTGATATTTGAACTTAGTTCCTGTTTTTCCTAGATTATCTACTGACGTTCGACGTCGCTTTTCAAAGTACTGTCGTCGTAACTGGAGATAGAAAAAAATTATTGTTAGATCGTAGGCGAGTGATACGGGATCGTCGCGAACTCACCGCGTGTTTTTCCGGGAGTCGACGTTGCCCCGATTCGGAAACGGAGTTTCTAATTCCGTCGATTGCTCGTTGACTCTTCTTCTTTTCTTTGCGCTACCGACACCGACACCGTTCTCGAGGTCGGATTGGCGCTGTTCGAAATACGGGGCTTGTAACATCGAGCACATATCTTTTTTTTTCTCCGTTGTCGCGGTGCGGTTGACGGATCACTCGAGAATGAGTCGTTCGAGGGAAGTCGAGGAGGAATATAGTTTGAAAAAATAAATTACGATTCCCCTCCTTTCATTAATATTCTCAGGAGTGGCATGCAAAAAGAGGGATTACGTCAAATCGTTCTATTCTTCCTCTTCTCTATTCGACGTCTCCCTCGCGTTAATTCGAACGAATCGACTCAATAGATCTCGCAGTTGCATCATCAGTCCCTCTCCCGGACAGGTAATACTGATGATCCCCAGATTTCCGGATGCCGTTACGGTTTTCGTGAATTCGTTGAATCTGTAGATTCGGTTTTTACTGATAAAGTATAGATTACCGTCGATGTATCGAAAGGCCGACGATACGCTGTGAGGTATTTCCGGAAATATCATGTCAATGTGGTAGAACTTAACGATATTCATCGGACAATCGTCTATCTCGCCCACAAAATTATCGTTGTATATGATGAAGATTCGTCCTTCGTTCGTGTTCAGCACGGTGTTGATCTTCGCGTTCGCATCAAGAAGTCCGAGATCTGTGTAAAGTCTCGGCCAAGTTGACACTAGCGTTAGACGCGGGTAAGTGATCATGTAGCTCATATTGCCCGCGAACAACACGATATTACCCGAGGGCGCCTGATACGCGGCCGTCAGACGCGTAAAATTCTTAGGAAGAAATTTTATGTAGTCCGTCAATAGCAAGGGTTTCTTGTAAGTTTTTCCGTCTATATCGATCGACCACATGTATCGTTCGTGCGAGATGAAATTATACATATCATTCTCTGAACAGGTAGGATTCTTAGGACCTTCCTTCACCCACAATTTATGGAGCTCTGTTAGCACGCTCTTTATGTTGCTGCCTTCGCGCATACGACGTACGTTGCAATCGGTTCGATTCTGATTCGTGGTCGTAATTTTTTTTACAATTTGGTTTAATCGAGTTTTTAAGTGAGGGCACCTAGTTGATTTTCATTGCTTCCGTAGGTGCCTTTTTTTCGGAGACTGTTTTCAATATCGGTTTAGAAAAGATTAACTTTTTATCCTTATAGTTACGTGTAAAGGGGTAAACTCCCAAGCTGCACTCTGCACCATAGTATTAAAATGCTCTACAGCAGATGTTATGTCCTCTTCCGATTTCAGTCTTTGGTTTGTATTGAGGGAAGCGTTAAGAAGTTCACGAAATTGTTGCCAGTCAGTCCTGCAGTTATGGAGCGTGCATTTCCGGGGCTTCATCATAATTTCGTTTGTTATGGTTACTAATACTGGAGTGCGGTCAGAGGACAATTCCAAGCAAACTACACTCTTAATGTAATTTTCTGAAATTTCCTTTGTTATACAGAAGTCTATTAGGTCGGGGATTTTTGCTCTATCCGTCGGCCAGTATGTTGAATGACCAGAAGATGACGCATTTAGTCCTAAATCTTGAATCGTCTTAAGTAACTCGTGATCCCTTGGGAGTGTAAGACGGGACCCCCAATGGGTTTTTGGGCATTGTAGCTCCGCTTCGTGCATACTCTCATTGACTAGAAAGCCAACACCTCGCGTCGTCACTGGTACAACAACTTCCTGCTTCTGTGCAACTATCTGCATGTTATGAAGTGTTTGGAGGAGTGCGTCTAAAGAAACAGAAGTTCTCTCAATCGCCTGACGATAAATGTCTGCAAGAGTGTCTTTGCTCTTCTCTAGTCTAAACTTTTCAATGCGCTTATCGGCGGCAAATCACATGAGTCTGAAAAAGCTTTCGATCCGAGGTGACACGATATTTTTTACATTTTTTTATGGAAAATGTTCGACTCTTGAATGCCTGTAGAGTGACTGATGTGTTTAATATTCCATTCGTACAGTTTGTACGCGCGTGTAGTTAAATAGAAAGAGAAAAAGAGAGTCGGGGTCCAGGGGCGAAGCCCCTGGTGGGGGTGTGTGGGGCGAAGCCCCCCACATAACACAAAACTAAAATAATAATAAAATTTTAAAAAGAAATATAAATTATTTTCGAATAAGATATAAACCGTTTTCGGTCTAAGCTTAGATCTTAGGCAACTCAATATTAATTTCCGTGTATATGTATTTATTATAATACATATACATATATATTCCAACTTATCACTGCACGCCGATCACAGTCGGATATAAATAATTTTAAGTATTGCAGTAAATCTGATTGATTTGGAATTTTATTTAGGGATATTATGTAAATAGGTTTAATTAGTTAGCGGGCGGAAAGTAACAACTTTCCTCCCTGGCGTGAAATTGGCCACTTTCGCCCCTCTCTACAGACATGGAAAGTCGGACTTTCCGTGGAGGTGTTGTGAAAAGAATATTTTTTAAACTTTATGAAACACATTCATAATGTTCGAAAAATGTTCCATTTTTAATATTAAAGTTGTACACATAGTGCATTTCATTAATCAGATTTAAATTGAGAAATTTAATTAAATTTTTAGATTTTAATTGAAAAATATTTGCGCAAGAAATCCATATCGTATCGGTCGTAATAATCAATTAAATTTCTATAGATCGGACAAAAATAAAAATTTTTTAGCACATAAAACTACTACTTTACTACACATAAAAACTTACTACTATAATCGTTGTCGTCCGATTTCCACAAACTCGAAGATATTGCGCGAATCTCATAAAAAATCTATATTAAAATAAATCGTTGCAACATACCTCGTCTTGGGCGACGTATGAAGGAGGGCCGTACATATCCATGACTTCCTATTCTTGCGAAATGCACATGGTGTGGCCTCGGTAAATAATGGTGGTACGATGGACGATGTGGATAGCTTAACACATGCGAACGAGCTTCGGCTTGGTTCGATTCATAGGGATACACCGTCTGAACTCCCGAAAGATATCGCGTCGATTCCTGGTTCGGTAATTGTTCTGCGCGATATTGTTCAGTCGGAGATTTTATCCAGTGCTGCGAAACAGACTGATTGCTATTGTATTGATGTTTATAGCCGGGTTGAACGGGGACGTCGGCAAGTGCGATGTGGATAGCTTAACACATGCGAACGAGCTTCGGCTTGGTTCGATTCATAGGGATACACCGTCTGAACTCCCGAAAGATATCGCGTCGATTCCTGGTTCGGTAATTGTTCTGCGCGATATTGTTCAGTCGGAGATTTTATCCAGTGCTGCGAAACAGACTGATTGCTATCATATTGATTGTTATAGCCGGGTTGAACGGGGACGTCGGCAAGTGCGATACTTGCTAACGAGATTGTCACTGCTAAGAACTGGAATAATTAAGGAAACTATAAGCAGATTATTCTTGATTGCGAGCTAACAGCTTCAGTACAGGAGGTGTATGTTTGTCTCGAGGGCTGGGAAGCCACGGTTTTTTTTGTCTTAACGGGGGGTATTCATTCTTCTGTAGGTTCTTGTATACTGTACAGCCTTTGTAATTGGCCGGGTGATTTCCGTTGCAAAGGACACGTACATTTTACTTGATCCGATCTACCCTCTCTAAGGCAGCTTGCAGTGGCGTGATCTCCTGCGCATTTCACGCATCTAGGTTTTCGATAACAGAAGCTACGAGTATGGCCGTATCTCTGGTAGTTCGCGCATTGTGGGATCTGCCTCTTAGGCTTTGGAGCCTCAAAAGTTATGCGGCAATTTAAGAGGTGTCTTATGCTGTAAATTGATTTATTGTTGGAGTTTGGCTTAAGGTCTATGAAAAACATGGCCAAAGGTTTTTTGAGCCTGTCCTTTACATTCCATATGTTGGTTACCTGGTGACCCAGGTCTTCAATTGTTGTTTTGAGCTCAGTAACGTCCGTCGATGGATGTATGTTTTTTAAAATGACTCTGAAGCTTATTTCTTGCTTCAGCTTGTATGTATGAAAGGCAGTGCCCCTCTCTCGAAGTTCCCTGACGATAGTGGAGTATGCCTGGGTTGTTTTGGGTTGGATTTTGCCGAGGACTTCCTCGGCTTTTAAAATCTTTATCTTGTATTCATCCTTGACACAGTCATTAAGCAACCCCGTTAGAGGTTGTATGTTACAAACCCGGTCCACGTAAATGGGAGATGGCTTTGGGTTTTTTTCCTTAGGTTTGTCTGTGCTCGACTGCTTATTTCCATCTAATATAGCAAATCTATTGCTGGTTTGCACCGGTGAGCCCAGCCAATAGAAGCTGAGTTTAGTCTGTTTTAAATTCCTCGGGTGCATATCTGGGCTACTGCGTGGTCTTTTTTTCGACGATACTTAGTATAAATACATTTAAATATATTTTGCAAGTCATTTTCAACGCGCACTTTAATTTATAAATTGGGAAATTGCACCGAGGGTCTCCAGTCGACCGGGCAGAGTGGCACGAGACGAACCTTAGTACGCACCAACCTAACAAGGGAATAAATAATAACAAAACTGATCCTTCTATAGAACTGAAGGATAAATGGGAAAAAGTTCTAGGGGAAATACGAAGAGAATACAATTTCCTAATTTATAAATTAAAGTGCGCGTTGAAAATGACTTGCAAAATATATTGCAATACGAGCTTTCCTCTGCAGACGCCACGCGAAGAATTGTGCCATGGAGAACGTGTGCAAGTTACACGATTGGTGGGCGGAACGTCGTGCGCGTCTCGACACTCTGTAACGCTGTGTTTGTCGAGAAAATTTTTTTATCGTATTATGCTTAATAATTTTTAATATTAGTGAAAGCAACGGGGAAAACGCATTTAGCAAAAAAAAAATATTTAAGAGGAAAAGGGAAAAAAATAAATATGAATAAGCAATATGAATAATCAAGTTTCTCTCTTTCTCCCTCTTACTTATCGAGCATGTATATTTCTGGCTGTGTTAAAAAACACATGACCTAAATGTGAAATTTAAACAATTTGTAAAGATTTTACAGCTAAATTGTATCATCGATAAATGTGATGCAATCAATCTATATACTTTCTAATACCCCCATATCATTTCCCGAACCTTCATATTCCTCCCTTCCCCCTTTAGAGGAAGAAGTCAGAACGTCATCATCAGAGTACTCCACAAGTTCGAACGTGGATTTATCGAGGAGGTACCACATTCCCTTCCACATCCGCAGGGCTACCACGATTTCACCGCTCTGATTTTCCATTCGCGGGATTGGCTTTCCAATTCCCGCACAATTAGCGGGTTTACATCTCTCGAGAAGTTATTATATCGACTCCGACGAGTTCGATGTAGACGAACTCAGAACTGCAATGACTATTATTGTATGTAAAGTAATTAATATTATTATTATTGTGGTTTTTATAGTATATTAAAATGGTTACATGGTTATATATCCTGCATATCTATAGTAATTGTGATCTTCTATTACGAGAAAGTACGAAGAGAATATGTAGTGTGGATGTATCGAGCGAGTAAGATGATGCGCGTATAAAAGTCTTACCACTTAATTTTCAATTTGTGCGTATTTTAGAATATGACTTTGTTATGCATGGTCAGATTCGATATAAAATACGCTTTTATTTGGTAGAAAAAAGTTTTTTACATTACAAAAAAGAAGTAGATGGTGAGGTATGTTAAAAATTATAACATTATGAAAATTATAACACTCTGAAAAATCTGGAAATTATTATAAAGTATTTTTGAAACTATTCCATATTTATTTAAAAAAATTTTTCTATTGTATTTTTTTTTGTATCTTATACTTTTCTATTTTATAGCTTCGACGATATTCGCTCCAAAAGAAAAAAACTATATTTTTTAAAAAAGTACTTTATCCTCTAATGTAGATACCTAAAATGCGTATCTCCTATTTTGGTCTAGATTTCAACATATTACAAACTCATCAAAATTGGAAAGAAATATTTTCATATGTTTTTATCAGATATTTTGTTTTATTGAAAGCTCTACAATGTTAAATCTAATAATATTTGATAATATTAATGTTTTCTTTTTACAGAGGTTTGTTTGACAGAATATTGAATATTTGACGGATATAATTTGTCTTAGCATTCCGAGATAAGTTCAATTTATCGTTGCGTAATTTTTACAATTATAATTATGTTATACCTTGATATTTTGACCGATCAGTGTTTTGTATAAAGGTTTTGTAAAGGTGGATCTAGGTAGCAAGAACGGACAATCAAAAACGAGCATTTATAACAAACTTGCGCGAGCTCTTTTCTTTTGATGTAAAAGAAATAGAATATATTTAAAGTACATTTAAACTCTTAACGCGATTTATACTCATTAACCCTTTGAGTGTTATGTCGGAGTAAGAATAATTTTACTAAATATTTAAGACACTAAAGAAACAATATAAATTTTGTTAAGACGTTAAAAAGCAACAAAATATTAAAATAATATATGAAATTTATTAATTTGCCGAAATCTCGAAATGTTACAGCAAATTTATTTGTTTGTGTTTGTTCGCACTTTGCTTGGTCTGGATTCAGCTCAATAACATAAGAATGAACGAATGAAATGTTCTGACGACTCATACGTAGGGTCCTATTTCTAATTCCTACGAAAGGAACGTGAAGCGGGTCGTTGAACGTCGGATCTAAACTTTCCGAACACGTCCGAAGCTGTCGTGTATATCGCGAAGCGCGCAACCGCCGCGGCATGGCACGGAGAAATCGACGGTAGAATGTAAACGAGCCGGTCGGCGGCTTCTAGGAAGAGAAAATTACCGACGTCCTTCGAAGGTCTAGGTCATCATTGGGATCGTTCGAAGCTCGAACGAGGCGGTAGCGACTTGGCTGCCGAGCCTGAGCTGAGCCGAGCCGAGCCGCGCTCGCTTGGCCGGCCAGAACGATACTATGTAACGATTAATCCATTAGCTCGTTATGCTTCGCAGCATTTGGCTTCCTTATCGTGTACGATGACCCCGAAGTTTCGCGCGCTCTCGCGCTCGATTGCGTGACGTTGCGCGATTGGCTGTTAAACGCGTGATTACAAACTTCGCAGTACATAGCAGGTACTGCGTTCGAAACGCTTCGAGGAAACGAGAAGATCTCCTATGCCCTTCTCTTTCACTCTCCCGCCTGTTTTCCTTTCTCCCTCTCTCTCTCTCTCTCTCTCCCTTTCGTTTTCTCGCATGACGGAGCGCGCTTGGAACTGCCAAGTCGGGCCACTAGCCACTACATCGCCTGAGCTAGGATGATGAAAAAAGGACGTAAAAAAATCGAGGGAACGACGGATGAAGATGCGTCTAATGGAAAATACCCGCGGGAGAACGCGAGGGAACCAGGATTCGTTTGCTGAGGATTCGCGGAGAAGAATCCTAAAGGCTGTAATCTTGTCTAATTCGACGTCTTCGGCGTCCGCGCGCGCTCGCGCGATAACGATGTAATATTTTGTAGGTTTTGTGTATATTCGAATGAAGTCGTTATGTGAAAATAAAGACAGAGAATTTCTACAAGATGCAACATCGTATAATGTATATTTCCTCGAGGTTTTCTCATTTGCAGAAATCGGAGTAAGATCATTTGATTTGAAGCCTACAGGTAAGTGACTCTTGAAATACAGTGATTAACCCGGGAACCCCGGTATCTGATTTTCTTCTTTTTTTTTTGATAAATGGTCACCTGGAGTGATTTTTACACCCCTATTAAAAAGTCATTAATTACATATTGCATATTTTTAATTGTTCTATAATTTATTAGTATTTAAAGATAATATGTATATACATTTACTCAACATTTTCTGAAAAAATAAAAAGAAACCAAAAAAATATGTAAAAAATCAAAGAAGCACACACATTAAAATTACTGTAACGTGAGTTTCAGTTTTTCGATACTGGAGTGTAAAAGTCACCCGGCGCTCGTTCCCGCGTTAATGGAATTCTTGAGAGAACAACGTTAATACAATACTTCATAAAAGTTCGATTATAATATTTTGATATATTCTATATGAAGAATACTCATGGACATATATTACGATGTATTATTCATGAAGTGCAAAGAGCTAAATCGCTTGCCATTTTCATTTCGCGAAATAAGTAACGTAAACTTTAACTAACTTAAAGCGATACTAATTGCATCATTTTACAAGGAAAACAAGTATTTTTTTTGTCACGCCGCTTCATTATCCTTCGGTGTTCCGTCCTAACGGGCAATATATATATGGAGATACCCACTTTCTCGCCAAGCCGGTGCGCATTCGCGATTACTCACTTCGGCCGGAGCTCACCCACGATCGGGAGCGTGGAAAATTCGCGCCTAAACACACCGCGGCCGTCTCTGACTTTAAGGAATAATAACGCAAAACGATCGTCGGCCGCTCGCGCCGGCTATTGGTCATTAATGTTTTACGAGCACGCAGTACGCACACTACGCACGGCTACGTCTATTCAATTATAGCGATGAGAGAGGGGTCCAGACGCGACGGGCCCCCCGGCATGCTTCTCCGTCGTCTTTGCCGCAGCTCATCTCACGCGTCCACCTCCACCGTCTCCTTGTCCCTCTTTATTTCTCTCTCGAGCACGGCAACGCGCATTTACGTCCATTAATATTAACGGCTCGAAACAACGATAATAACGGGGAGTCACGAGGAAGCGGAGAGGTGTTCTCTTCGATGGTCACGTCGTGTGCAAGCGAGTGGACCCCCTCGCATAGCTCACGTGATCGTTGCATGCATCATTCTCGCCAACGAAGATCGACAATGCCGGGAAAATGCGACGACGGCTTTTATCGTCCAGGTAAGTTCACGGTTGAGACCTTGCCGAAGAGATTATGCTGTTTAACGACGAGAAACATTATGACATCCAAAAGCTCTCGCTTTGAAAAGCTTACCTTTGTTCTCGTAATCAGGAGCGATAACATTGACCGCTTTTCATATGAATACGATTAGAATTAGATATTGCACTAAACGCTCGCATATTCTTGTTAAAGTAATAATTAACGAAGCAATGTGGAGAAAAACGCGTAGCAATATCCTGTTATTATCGTAGAAAATTGGTACTGTGCAAAAACGCGCGGCGCGCGGTGTACAATGCTGCAGCAACGCTCAAATGTGGGTTAATGCGTTCTAGGGCGGATTAAAAAGCGCGATAGAGCGAGAGCGACCGTCTCGTGTCTCGCAGACGCTATTATTACCGTAATTATTAGTATCGCGCCGTATCCCTGTGCAAATACCGCGAAGAATCGCGCTTACACGTAGATCGATCGGGACAACGCAACGCGGGGCGCTATCGAGATCCGGCAATCTCCGGGGTCTACGGGTGCATATTTCAAGATCGGCATGCGTGAACGGTTTCAGGGACGTCGGGTTGCTTTTGCGGTCGTGTACAACTCGGCTTTACAACGCTAATGCGACAGACATGGAGCACGAGGTATCGTATTTCGCGGACCCGGGTCGACCGATCGAGGAGGCATGTTTTAATATGCAAATTAAAATGCAAATAATGCGACCCTCGTCGTCTCTTACTCTCCCTCCCCCCTTCCCCCCGGTCCGTCCTCCTCTTTGGCGATCTTCTCTCTAGGCGCATCTCGTGCGACCGTCATTCTGCGGCGGTGCGGCCTGAGGACGAGGGCGCGACCACGAGACCCTCTTTTTTACGCTTCGCCTGAAGGATTTGATCCAACTTTTTTTTTATTTCGCTCCTTTTATCCGCCCGTAAGTCTGCGACGCGGAATACAACCTCTCCGATGTGATCGATTTCCGAATTATTTAGTTCATCGAAATCTTTCCATAGAGCTACATGAATATATAACTATAGTACAATGTAAAAGAACAGTTGTGGAATGTTATTAGGTAATATCATTATATTCTTTTACCAAAATAAAAATATTTTATTTTACGTATGTAATTGAGTGTCGCCTCGATATCGCGAGGATTTTAGACTCTGCGATAACGTGTTCATATATTCAACGTAAATTCTGAACAATCGCGCGCGAAGGATTAAATCTAGGCGCTATCTGCGGCGCATCTTCCCCGAACGATACAAAAGGATTATATGTAGAGTGGCTGGATGCGTCGAGACGGATCCTTGAGCTATCGCATGCGTAATGTCTTCATTCAGCCCCGGACTCCTATCATAATCTCCCGATGATGAACGAGCGCCCTTTATGCGAGGACGCAGAACGGAGCGAGATTAAACGAAGAGTCATCAATAGGCCGGTTGCGCATTAAACGCCGCGCCGTGTGCGCGCGCGGCGCTGCGGAAAAATCGAAACGAGTCAATTAGTCGCGCTCTACCTGTCCGATCTGTCACAATATACAAAACTCCGTTTTTCTCTCTTTTCCCTCCCTCTTCCCTTCGAGCTCTCTCGCCCCCGCGCGCCCTTCTTCTCCTCTCTCCTTTCTCCCTTCGCTATTCCGGATCTCGCCGCAGGCGAGATATCTCCGAGCTCTAGCCATGTTTTACGGCACGGTTAACAAATAGCATGTCGCTGAATGCATCGCCGTTTGCTGCGCGATGCTATCGCGTCGACGTCGACAAAAATTAAGCGCTGCGATTATTCATGAATGTCCCGCGATCGGCCGCGAGAGACGTTGAGACTCGCCATTGAGCGTCACGGCCTGCTATTTCGGTAGCCGTAGTTTTGCGTAAGTGCTGCAAGTGCGCCCGAGTCCTTATAAGCGCAACGTCGTCGGTGATACCGGGCCGATATGTATCTGCCACGTAAGATCGATGCGCGTCGAATAAAGCCTGTGATCAAAATTACCGGAGGTAATCTTCGATCTTAATCTTCCACAATTAAAAGCATTATCCCCTTTACTCGTGTATAATAATTTACCGAGACAGAGTGAAACTTGGAATTTTCGCAATCTTCCAAAGACACACCTTTTCCCCCCCTGTGTCTAAACTTCTGTTGTACATTGCGTCTCGCGGGATATTATTCTGAGCCTTAATATCTCCGACGGTGTCCGGCCTTCACGTTGCGCAATTAAAGCGATCGTGGAACGATCTACTAACCGAACGGTGTCGCGACACGCGTGCGTGCACGCGTGTACGTGGTCGCTAAAGTGCATGTGTGACATAATCGGTCGCGACGCAAGGGAAAACGGATCGACTGTGTGTCGGCTGACAAACGCAGAATGCAGCAGCGGCCAGAGCAGTGTTGCGCCTTGTGTGTCCGATGCGCCTCGCTCGTTGCAGCAGTCGAGCCGCGGTCGCAGCGTTGGAATCCCCGTTAGATGACGGGAGAGGATATACCCTATCGTGTCGTGCCCGGCTCTGTCCAATGCATACTAAGTAGTTCTGGAAAATCAGTTGTCGGTAGCTCGTAGCGCCGAGTCCGAGCGAAGGAATTGAATGAATCAGCCTATCCTGGCTGGCCTTGCAGCCTGTTTGCCAGTCCGAGCGCACATGTGCGTACATATACCTACGTATAGTACCAGCACTCGTCGTCACCAACCCGCTTTCGTTGTGCTACAGCATGTTACAACCGACTCGAGCCCAAGTGGTTGCGTAAAAATTCTAGTTCTTAGTCTGTAAGACAACTTATATTAAAATATATAAAGTGTATAAAAAAAAATGTGTGTTTTTCCATTGACATATCCGATAAAGACCTTTTTGCGACCATTTTTTTTTTCAGAATCCTTTCTATCAAACTTTATCAATTTCTATTCTATAACGCATTTGAAGAATTCAAGATATTCGGTATCGAATGCCCGTTCTCGCATGTGTACACATAGTCGCATTATAATTTACACGATTGCATACAGTTGCATTACTGCGAGCCCGTAATGGGAGGGGCTCCGGGGGATAGAGTACAAGGAGAGAAGAGAAGGAGACGAAGGTGGAGGAGAGGAGGGGTATGTTGGCGTCGCCTGGAATGCCCGCGGACCACGAACGGTGCCGATACGACGGGTTTACCTTTTACAGCCTACCTACCGGTCGTTTCACTCCGACCGCGCACCTTCAACGTCCACGCGTTATATATCTCCTCCCCATCCCCCATCGTCCCATTGCATCGCCGCGCCGCTTTCACTGCCTTTAAAAATGCGTCTCCTCTTCGCAACACACACGCAACTCCTCGATACAATATGTACTTCGATTAATTTAATTATTGGCCGCCACTTGCTGTCAATATATAAGGAGGGGACTTAATTAAGGAGAATTTATATTAAAGGGATGTTATACCTTCTCGTTCCTCGACAGAGCCTGCGAGAGACGAACTGCATCTCTCCGCGGATTATTGCGTTTGTATGGTTTAATCTTTAACGGATAACTCACGATTAGATAGCGAATTTAAGAAACATTTTATTAGCATATTCTTCACTTTGTTAAATGTGGAAAAACGCCTGTTATCTAAATATAAAGAGATGGCTTAATAATAAATTTATGTACGGGGTAAAAGAAAGAGAGATTATCTCTTTGTTCGAAGCAATATTGAAAAAAATACTTTCTCAATATATCCAATACGTTCAACTTTTTATATTCTGGGACACACATCGTGTGCATAATTGTCACGTCGAGTCGGATTAATACATATTAACGAGAAATAATGAGAACTTTGGAAAATATCGACGATCGTAGGTTGCGGAATTTGGCGCAACGAGATGCGACAGTAATGAAACGTTTCGCGATTGAGTAACATCGCGGTTCTCTCCGTGAAGATGTCATCATTTCCACGACGATGTTTATTCATGATCACGATTAGCTACTTACTACGCCGGCTAGAGTCCGCTCTCCGCCCACCTCGTAAATTTTCATGCTCCATTGTATTCTCTGTTCCAGCGTGTCTTTGCATCATCCTTCCGCGCCGCTTGGAAAGCAGCTTCTTCTTGAAATGCCATTTGGGTAATATGCCGTAGAAAATATGAAATCGCCGTGCGGTATTTTGAAATCTATTTATTGGCTTCAGAACCCTAAATGAATTATAGGATCATTGAAGATAATTGGCAATTATTCTATGACATTCTACGGCGTATGGGATTAACCCACACTAACGTCCCGAAATAAATTACACGCTGAGGGATCGCTCGCTCGATCGTGCCTCGATCGGCGATCGCTATTGATCAGCTTGACCGAATCGACCTGCTTGGCCTGACAGTGATCTTAACTAAACTTTCATGTTCATACCGATGTATTATATCACCGTTACTCCGTTACCGAGACTATCTCCTTATACAGCTCCGAAACCGCAAACATCCGAGGGTCGATCGACTCCGGTATCGTTATATTAAATAAATCAAGAAATAAACATATTGCACTGCGTATACGTCGGGAAGTCAGCAACAACCTACCTAAGGCGAGCGTGGTCGTGGTCGTTGCAGGCGGCGCCCATTTGCTCCCTCGGGTTATCTCAATAGGATTTCAATAGCCTGATTTGGTATCTTCCCATGCTACTAAGCGTCTGGTCTGGAGAAAACAATCATGGTGTATCTATATGCGCTGAGCCTTCTGAATTGCTGCTAAATTTATGGGATCTTCTTTTGAGCTCTTATTATTTTACATACACACTGTTAAATTCATAGTGTCAAATTATATTCAATTTGAGTCATTTTTAACCATTCCTATAAGTCGCCACTGCTCCTACTCAACATGTCGTTAATTTAACTAAATCAATAGAGTTAAAATAATACTATTATGTGCTAAAATAATAAATTTCGACGCACATGGTAGTTAAAAATAATGAAATGTTATTTTACTTAAGGTATTGGTTTAAATTTCAAGTTTTAATATTTAACAGTGCAAGGATATCTTAAATTATACTGCAAAAATGAAAAAAAAATATTACATTTTTTGCATATATTATAAATTATTTCTTTATCGCACGTATTAGCACATAACTGGTTTAATGCGATAAAAATCTGTTATTTTCCAGGAGCTTCTCAGAAATTGTCGAGTCTAAGATAATGAATGCGCCACTGGATGACATTTCGTAATCTCTACGCATCTCAAGCACCGAAAGAACATCTGACAATTATCGTGCTGCAACTTGATTCGATAAGTGCTGATCATAAATTATAGTCACACGTTTCGAACATAGCGGAAAAATTAATAGTCATACTACGTACAGCAGTCACAAACGATCATCGGAACGATCTAATAATCCTCCTCACGGCAGCGGTCGTTAATTAATGTTCTCTTTAGAGGCGCTCATATTCGAGGGTGAGACTCGCAGGCTCGCGAAGCGCTCAACGGTATTAGCACTCGATCCAATTTCTCGATTTAACGAGCGCAATCTGGTCGAAGGGAGGACGATGTGGACGCGCGTGATAAACACGCCGGCCGGTCCCAAGGCAACCAGCCATGAGCGGATAGCTCGTTAGTGACAGATGAGATTTGACCCATTAGCACAATCACGGCTACGTGCGCCACGTTCTCCTTCTTCTTCTGCTTCTCTTCGTCCTCTCCTCCTCTCGTGTCTCTATAACGTAACGCGGCATAACGGAACTCGCGGACGCAGACCGGAAGCGAGCGTCGCATTTCGGAATGCCGACGCGTGCCATATCGCTCGACATGTCCCACGTGTCCATATATGAGGGTCTTCGGCGTTCAGTCCTGCCTATCGATGATTCTTTTGCCACACCGGGAACGAGCTGGAATTCTCAGATCCTCGCATGGAATTGAGCCGATGTTGCATATACGGGATGTCCCGGAAGTACAGTTGCATAATTTAATCTTCCTATATAATAAAATCGGCATAATACTATGTTGATTTATTTCACCGCAATATAAAATTTAATTAAAATTAGAAAAGATCTATTTATATTATACATTTAAGTGATGAGGAAAGTCTCCTATTATGAGATAGGCTCCTAATATGCGACAGTGAGGTTTCTGCTAAACTAAATAGGCCCTATCTGTTGGTTCCACCATGAACTATTGCCTTTAGGGTGAAACCTTGTTGGTGAAAAATTCATTGTTTGATCGTGCGTGTAGTCGTTGCAGAGAAAGAAATTGTGAAATTGGATGTTGTCAAGTGTCATGGATATGAGTCTTTAAACCTTGTTTATTATATAATTAATAAATATTTGGCAATAAGTTCTGCATGCAGCGATAGAGTAAGGTCGTATTAATAGGAAAATATGGGATATGTTGAGTTGCTTAATTGTAGAGATTAGATTTGGTGATCGCGAAACCGCAAGGTGTGGTGCTCGTAACATGAGATACTCAGGGTACTCCTGGGTTGCTGGAGTATGAAAGTTATTGTATGGTAATAAAAGAAGAGAAAATACTATATTAACGTTAAGGAAAGGTTTATACGAATTTATAAGACTGTGCTGACTTTGATTTGAGAGGGAAGGGTGGAGGGGGAAGATTAGGTACAATATTGAGTATAAGTGGGTTTACGATTGTTGCAAATATGCTTCTCCATTACATTTGTCTTTCATAAACTTTAAATAAAGTTTTTTAATGGCAATATCATGTATTTTGCACTTTATTAGCGATTTCCCGGAGTCTCTCATATTAGGAGCACACTTTTGCGATTTTGCCGAAAGCTCATTTTTCACATTTTTCTAATTTTCAGTAAAATTAATATTTAAATTAAATTTTACATTTCAGCATCTTAAAGCTTATTAAATTCCCTTCAAAATGAACCTACTATATTTTTCAATTCTGCCCATAGACTTCCGGCAATCACACAAAATATATATAGTATCTCATAATCGGGTACTTTCCTCTATGTATATAAGAAGGCTGAATAACACATTTCCTGGAAGTTTTAATTTAAAATGCTTAAGTGAAAGAATTCCATACATGTAATGCAGTATGAAGAAAAGGGAGGAAGAACTGCGAGGAAGAACTGATAAAGATAGGAGATGAAGGTATTGGTTGCATGGTGGCAAGAGACAAAGAAGTAGATATGCAGGAGAGAGCGGAAAAAATTGAAAACTCAAAAGCGTGTAAGGATTATAAAGATGTCAAAATAGGATGGCTGCCTAGATATAGCAAAGATGGGGTCACAGAAAAGGGAAGGAAAAGCCTAATAGCAAGAATGAGGTGTGGAAATGAGACAAGAGGGAATATGTATGTATTGGATGAATGAGGAATGGAGAAAATGTAGACTATGCGGGAAAGAAAACGAAGATATGCGACATATAAGTACGACATGTGAAAAAGTAGAGAGTTGGAAAGGAAGAATGATTGATATGCTGAGTGATGATGGAGCAGGGTATGGATGGATGAAAGGTTTGAAAGAGATAAGATTAGAAATGGAGAAAGAAAAGAGTAAATAGTTCAAATGTAAAATTCATAATATAAGCATTGTTCGAGTAGTTTATAAGCAGGATCGTAACAGCGAAATGTAAAAACCAGAAACAGGATTTGACAAATGTATTATTTAGTTGTGTAAAGTCTGGCAGGCTAAACTGCTATGTAAGCACCAGAAGGTGAAGCATTAATAAATACTACTACAGTATAAAGAAAACCAGTCCTTTTTCTATTTTTTCCGGTTTGGATTTTGTCGTGACAATCCGAATCTCAAATTTGGCTCACACCACACTAAGTAAGTATACTGTTTATAGTCATGTAATAACAACTCATGAAATATTCAGATCTTTGTTCGGATCTCTCTAACAAATTGAGCCGAAAGGATTAAATGCATCTCATCCAGCGCGTCGCGTCGACCCGGTTCATCGAACCGAGTTGCGACGAAACAGCGCACAATGACTCTAACGAGCCGCTGTAAGGCTTGCCGGTATCTCGGTCCTCTCTCACCTTCTCTCTCTCCCTCGGCAGAGATTCGGGATCAGGCCGAACGGGGAGAGAAAGGTTAACGCACCCTGCAGGAATACGGTATCCCGAAATGGATACCGCCGCGTAGGACGATGCTCCTGTGGACACCCACGCGCTCCTGTCGCGACTATCCAGGACCACGTCAGTGAGCTCGCAAATACGCGACCACGTGAATTTCTTAGAAAGAACACGCTTAATATCTCTCTTGCATCCTTTGCCGGCGTAAGGGATAGCCTTTGCTAGCCGACGCGTCGAGATTTATCGACTTATCGTTTGTTACGAGAAGGAACCAGCTCGTCTTTGCTGTCGCGCGCTGAATAGATATCCGCGCTTGTGACATTGGGAGATAATGTATAGCCGGATGTTGTTGAAAGTCGACCCTACTCGACGTGCAACATGAAGATTCGAAAGACAATTGTCGTTTTGTATTTACGACGCGAGCCCCGCACGGTTGCGTCCAAAGCAAAAGTTGAAATATTGTTGACCTTCGTGAAAATTCGGAGAGTTGTGTCCGCGATAGCTTCGCCGATCATTACTTTCCGTGCTTTATCATGAGATTGCAAGAATCGTACAAAATTGTAATATAATAATAAATTAAAATAATAATCAAATTTAATTTATTACGGTTAGATGGCGGAAAATGCCGTACTTATAAAATATTATAGAAATATGAACAAACCAATATAGTCACAATTGCTTCAGAATATTTGCAAAATATTATTTAAGCTTTCACATAGCAATGCTGGAAATAGTTAAACGTTATAGTGTTGTCATTAAAATGTTGTAATTATATTATATGTTTATCCCTGCAAAACTGACGTTTTACTCTTATACACAAGTAAGTTGTTACTCCAATGAGTAACAAGATCTTTTCCCGAGGGTAAATTGGCCAGGCGGGATGCTGACTATATCACCCCACCCTATAGTCCGTGAAACCTCTCATGGGCTATTTTGTTACGTCAAACCCCAGAAATTGTGGAATGTTAATTTTTGACGGATAGCAAGGGAAAGGCTATCTTGAGGAGGGGAGATAGGAATACTTAACTAGACCTTATCGTATCTTGGGTGCACGCTGGAAAAGGCGCGTGCCTCGAGACGAATGCACGTTTCGGGAAACTCCAGTCATGAGTCAACGTCCAGAAAGGACGCTATTACGCTTACTGTGAGTTTCGTGCACTCGTGGTCCTATTTTTGGTCAAGGAAATTAATCCATATAACCAGGGATCGGACCGTGTGCGATTTCAGAGAGAGCAAAGGAGCTGAGGGCGAGGTCTTATTCTAAGAAATAAATGGTATTTCTTTACAATTAATATACATTTATTAATAATAAAAGCATTTAAACATTTATTAAAAAAGAAAAGATCTAATAGAATTAAGCAGAGTATGATTACAACAGAGAAGTAGGTAAATCATTATATATGCATGTGTTGTGTGTGAGGTGTACGTGCGTGGGAAAGGCGCGGGTATGTTACAATGGTACGGAGGTCATCGAGCAGGATTTTGAGGAAAAAGAATCTAAATTAACTTGACATCCTGCTCGGATTATTACAGAATCGTTATTAATAAAAAATTTACATGGAAAAGAAAAAAAAGAGAAATTAAATAGTGTAATGTATGTACGCCGGTCAATCTGCCGGTCCATACGAAGGCACAAGAAAGGTGAACAGCTATTTGGCGCAAAGAAATGCAAATATAAGTGAAGAGAAGGTGAAATATGTTTAGTTCAATAAAAAATTCAACAAAATAACCTTCCTTGTAATTTATTTAATATTTCAAAATGTTAATACTGACTTTTTTCATCCAAAATCTATATCTCTATAAAGATATTGTATTTATACAAGAAACGAGATTATTGATTGATAATCAATCTCATTAATGTATCAAATTCGTATACTTCATACAGAAAATACGATTGACTGTTACAAAAAAACTTTTTAACATTTTTTGCCGTCACGTAGCGTCGTATTAATTTGACAGAATTAAAATTCCTTTTCAAGAATTGCAATACATACATCAATGATTCAGGGAAACTTCGATTTTACATAGAAAACGAGAAAA